>NW_020837951.1:60369888-60531007 GCF_003676395.1 Aethalodelphis obliquidens | reverse complement strand
CCCTTCAGGCTGTGTTCACACAGCCAACCCCAGTCCTCTCCCTGGGAGCTGAGGCTGGGGATTCACAGGTCAGATCCCAGGGAGAGGACTGGAGTTGGCTGTGTGAACACAGCCTGAAGGGGGCTAGTGCACCACAGCTAGCCAGGAGGGAGTCCGAGGAAAAGCCTGGAACTGCCTAAGAGGCAAGACACTGTTATTTCCAGCTGCGCAAAGAGAGGGGATTCAGAGCAACGCCTAAACGAGCTCCATAGACAGGCATGAGCCACGGCTATCAGCATGGACACCAGAGACAGGGATGAAACACTAAGGCTGCTTTTTCTTAGCATCAAGAAGCCTGTGTGCAAGCACAGGTCACTACCCTCACCTCCCCTTCCGGGAGCCTGTGCAGCCCGCCACTGCCAGGGTCCCATGATCCAGGTACAACTTCCCCCGGGAGAACACACGGTGCGCCTCTGTCTCTTGTAATGTCACGCTGACCTTTGCCACCGCAGGCTCTCCCCACATTCCGTACCCCTCCATCCCCCTGGCCTGAGTGAGCCAGAGCCCCCTAATCAGCTACTACTTTAACCCCGTCCCATCTGGGCAGGGAACAGATGCCCTCAGGCGACCTACATGCAGAGACGGGGTTTGTGTGAACAAAGAAGAGAAAGGGAAATCTCTCCCAGCAGCCTCAGAAGCAGCAGATTAAATCTCCGCAATCAACTTGGTGTACCCTGCATCTGTGGAATACCTGAATAGACACCGAATCATCCCAAAATTGAGGCAGTGGACTTTGGGAGCAACTGTAGACTTGGGGTTTGGTTTCTGCATCTAATTTGTTTCTGGTTTTAGGTTTATCCTAGTTTAGTATTTACAGCTTATCATTGGTCGATATGTTTATTGATTTGGCTGCTCTCTTCTCTTTTTTATATATATGTATATATTTTTTCCTTTTTCTCTTTTTGTGAGTGTGTATGTGTTTGCTTCTTTGTGTGATTTTGTCTGTATAGCTTTGCTTTTATCACTGTCCTAGGGTTCTCTCTATACGTTGTCAGGGTTTTTTTTTGTATTTTTAAGTATAGTTTTTAGTGCTTGTTATCATTGGTGGAATTGTTCATTGTTTTAGTTGCTCTTTTCTTCCTCTTTTTATATTTTAATTAGTTTTAAATTTTTTTAACAACTTTATTTTTTCTTTCTTTCTTTTGTTTTTCTACCTTTTCTTCTGAGCTGTGTGGCTGAGAGGGTTTGGTGCTCCAGCTGGTTGTCAGGCATGAGCCTCTGAGGTGGGAGAGCCAAGTTCAGGACATTGGTCTACCAGAGCACACCCGGCCCCATATAATATCAAATGACAAAAGCTTTCCTAGAGATCTCCCTCTCAACACTAAGGCCCAGCACCATTCAGTGACCAGCAAGCTACAGCACTGGACACCCCATGCAAACGACTATCAAGAAGGGAACACAACCTCACCCATTAGCACAGAGGCTGCCTAAAATCATACTAAGTTTACAGACACCCCAAAACACACCACTGGACACGGTACTGCCCACCAGAAAGACAACATTCAGCCTTATCCACAGAAC
The DNA here is from genome assembly GCF_003676395.1 of Aethalodelphis obliquidens. NCBI lineage: Eukaryota > Metazoa > Chordata > Mammalia > Artiodactyla > Delphinidae > Aethalodelphis > Aethalodelphis obliquidens. The sequence continues at coordinate 60,529,447 of NW_020837951.1, read as the reverse complement.
ACAGTCACCACTCCCCTCCACCAAGAAGCCTACACAACCCACAGACCCAACCTTACCCACTGGGGGCAGACACCAAAAACAAAAGGAACTACGAATCTGCAGCCTGTGAAAAGGAGACCTGAAATGCAGTAAGTTAAGCAAAATGAGAAGACAGAGAAATACACAGAGAATGAAGGAGCAAAGTAAAAACCCACCAGACCAGACAAATGAAGAGGAAATAGGCAGTCTACCAGAAAAAGAATTCAGAATAATGATAGTAAAGATGATTCAAAATCTTGGAGATAAAATTGGGAAAACACAAATGTTTAACAAGGACCTAGAAGAACTAAAGAGCAAACAAACAATGATGAACAACACAATAAATGAAATTAAAAATTCTCTAGAAGAAATCAATAGCAGAATAACTGAGGCAGAAGAACGGGTAAGTGACCTGTAAGATAAAATAGTGGAAATAACTACCTCAGAGGAGAATAAAGAAAAAAAGAATGAAAAGAATTGAGGACAGTCTCAGAGACCTCTGGGAAAACATTAAATGCACCAACATTCGAATTATAGGGGTCCCAGAAGAAGAGAAAATGAAAGGGACTGAGAAAACATTTGAAGACATTTCAGTTGAAAACTTCCCTAATATGGGAAAGAAAAGGGTCAATGAAGTCCAGAAAGCACAGAGAGTCCCACACAAGATAAATCCAAGGAGAAGCACGCCAAGACACATTAATCAAACCATCAAAAATTCAATGCAAAGAAAAAATATTAAAAGCAGCAACGGAAAATCAACAAATGACATACAAGGGAATCCCCATAAGGTTAACAGCTGATCTTTCAGCAGAAACGCAGCAAGTCAGAAGGGAGTGGCGGGACATATTTAAAGTGATGAAAGGGAAAGACCTACAACCAAGATTACTCTACCCAGCAAGGATCTCATTAAGATTCAACAGAGAAATTAAAACCTTTAAAGACAAGCAAAAGTTAAGAGAGTTCAGCACCACCAAACCAGCTTTAAAACAAATGGTAAAGGAACTTCTCTAGGCAGGAAACACAAGAGAAGGAAAATATCTACAATAAGAATCCCAAACAATTGAGAAAATGGTAATCGGAACATACATATCAGTAACCTAAAACGTAAATGGTTTAAATGCTCCAACCAAGAGACACAGACTGGGTGAATGGATACAAAAACAAGATGCATATATATGCTGTCTACAAGAGACCCACTTCAGACCTAGGGACACATACAGACTGAAAGTGAGGGGATGGAAAAAGATATTCCAGGCAAATGGAAATCAAAGGAAAGCTGGAGTAACAATTCTCATATCAGATAAAATAGACTTTTAAATAAAGAATGTTACAAGAGACAAAGAAGGACACTACATAATGATTAAGGGATCAATCCAAGAAGAAGATATAACAATTGTAAATATGTATGCACCCAACATAGGAGCACCCCAATATGCAAGGCAAATGCTAACAGCCATAAAAGGGGAAATCAACAGTAAGACAATAATAGTAGTGGACTTTAACACCCCACTTTCACCAATGGACTGATCATTCAAAATGAAAATAAATAAGGAAACAGAAGCTTTAAATGATGCATTAAACAAGATGGACTTAAGTGATATTTATACGACATTCTATCCAAAAACAACAGAAAACACTTTCTTCTCAAGTGGTCATGGAACATAAATCATACCTTGGGTCCCAAATCAAGCCTTGGTAAATTTGAGAAAATTGAAACCGTATCAAGTATCTTTTCCAACCACAATGCTCTGAGACTAGATATTAATTACAGGGAAAAATCTGTAAAAAATACAAACACATGGAGGCCTAACAGTATGCTACTAAATAACCAAGAGATCACTGAAGAAATCAAAGAGGAAATTAAAAAATACCTAAAAACAAGTGACAGTGAAAACATGACAACCCAAAACGTATGGGATGCTGCAAAAGCAGTTCTAAGAGGGAAGTTTCTAGCAATACAATCCTAACTCAGGTAACAAGAAATATCTCAAATAAACAACCTAACCTTACACCTAAAGCAGTTAGTGAAAGAAGAACAAAAGACTCCCAAAGTTAGCAGAAAGAAAGAAATCGTAAAGGTCAGATCAGAAATAAATGAAAAAGAAGGAAATGATAGCAAAGATCAATAAAACTAAAAGCTCGTTCTTTGAGAAGACAAAATTATAAACCTTTAGACAGAGTCAACAAGAAAAAAAGGGAAAAGACTCAAATCAATAGAACTAGACAGAGTCAACAAGAAAAAAAGGGAAAAGACTCAAATCAATAGAACTAGAAATGAAAAAGGAGAAGAAACAACTGATACTGCAGAAATATAAAGGATCATGAGAGATTACGACAAGCAACTCTTTGCCAATAAAATGGACAACCTGGAAGAAATGACAAATTCTTAGAAAAGCACAACCTTCCAAGACTGAACCAGGAAGAAAAGGAAATGTAAACAGACCAATCACAAGCACTGAAATTGAAAGTGTGGTTAAAAATCGTCCAACAGGGCTTCCCTTGTGGTACAGTGGTTGAGAGTCTGCCTGCCGATGCAGGGGACACGGTTCGTGCCCCAGTTTGGGAAGATCCCACATGCCGCGGAGTGGCTAGGCCTGTGAGCCATGGCCACTGAGCCTGCGTGTATGGAGCCTATGCTCCGCAATGGGAGAGGCCACAACAGTGACAGGCCCACATACCGTAAAAAAAAAAAAAAAAAAAAAAAATCGTCCAACAAAGAAAAGCCCAGGACCAGATGGTTTCACAGGCGAATTCTATCAAACATTTAGAGAAGAGCTAACACCTGTCCTTCTCAAACTCTTCCAAAATATAGCAGAGGGAGGAACATAGATGCAAAACTCCTCAACAAAATACTAGCAAACAGAATCCAACAGCACATTAAAAGGATCATACACCATGATCAACTGGGGCTTATCCCAGTAATGCAAGGATTCTTCAACATATGCAAATCAATAAGTGTGATAAACCAAATTAACAAATTGAAGGAGAAACACCTTGATTTTTTAAATGTTGACTTTATATTCTCCAAATTTGCTGACTGTAATTATTAGCTTTAACATTTTTGTAGATTAGTTAAAATAATATATGTGAATTATTAGGCTATCTGATTCTAGAGATCTAATTTTTGTTTCTAATTTTTGTGCCCTCTAATGCATTTCTTATTACCCTTTTTTATTAAATCAGACAGTTACTTTGAATCTGCTTGTCCAGATACACAGCTATCTATGTCTTTTATGTATTACTGTCTTCAAATATTTTGCAGCTGAGATTTGATCTCCCTATTGGAGGCACTGTTTTTGGGAAAGTTTCTTTCTTTTCATTGTGGGGCAGAAATTTTGATTTCCACTACTATGAATACTGAGTTTTTGTGTAATACATGATTTGGTTCTGAATTATGAAAAAAATTTAAATTTATAAAAATTTTAGTAGGCCCATTCTTGTTATTAGTGTGTAGTGTCTTTAAAAAGGATGATGAGCATGCAGATTGATGGAGGATGCTACTTTTTAAAAGGTTCAGTTTTGGGGAGATAAAGGTCAGAAATCCACTTTGTGACATTATTTATGCACATTTAGGACAACCTAGGGGCATATAAATTTTAAAATTGGATGTGTAAGTCTGGAGATTATCAAAATAATTTTTTAATACTCCTTGTTTAAGTTGTTTTCAAGTAAATATTTGATATCATTAGAAAATTATATTTAATATTACATCCTGAAGAGTTATGTTTATCCATATTGTAGTTGTACATAAGTTTAAAATTTTGTACTTTTTATAGGAAAAGTGTGTTTATTGACATTGAAATTAGGAAATTTCTCAGATTCAAGATTTTTTACTTAATACTTGCAAGTATTTGGAAGTGCCACAATACCTGGAAATTGCAACTTGCAGACAATGAAATATTTCTCTAGTTCATCTATGATTCTTGTTCATCTAGGATTTTTTAATGACGTTAGAATTTTTATCATGCTGTACTACTCAAAATTAAGAAATAAACAACGTTCAGTCAAGATGTTGGACTCCTGAGAGAGAGAGTCTGGGATTGAACCCTGCTTTTTCACTTAGAAATGTAACCAGAGGTAATTTCTTAATAACTCATAACTCAGTTTCCCTGTCTACGTCAAAGGGTTACTATGAGCCTTAAATGAGTTAATATTTTTGAAGTACTTAGAACAGTGTCTGGCACCGCAGAAGCAAAATTTGTGTTTAATAAATTTAATAATACTTCTGAATATTACCATTCATGTGGTTAGAAAATAGTAATAGTTTTTATTTCTAAGAAATGGCATTCATTTTTATTATTTTGTGAAATAGTAATATCGTTTTAGAAACTGCTGCAACTTACTATATTCTTTTACTGAGTCTCACCACTTATTAGGCTGAAAAGTAAATTTTAAAATAATGCTGACATTTGATAAGCATCATCTCTGTGCGAAGCATATTTTATGTCTGTCGACAATCCTATGAGATGAATTCTGTGAGCCCCATGTTACATGTGAAGAAACTGAGTCTTTGAAAGACAAATTACTTCTTGCCACGGTCACAATGTCATAACGTCAAAAGTGAATTCAAGCTGTATGACTCCAAATCTTAAGACATGTACCTTGACTTCCCAGGTATCCTATTCAGGCAACTAATATTCAAACTATAACAGTAACTTGTAAGTAATGTTAGAGCTCAGAATTTTTATTTTACTCAAATCTTGTGTACCCGAAAATTCAAAGAAGTAATCCTTTAGAAGCAAAATTCTGCAACCAAAAAGAAGATAAGGGAGGTTGGAAAGTATTATCTGATTTTCTCACACCTATTAACACAAACCCTGCCAGCAGTCATTTAATATATATTATGAAGTGTATGAGTAACTGATAAATGTAAAACTCTATGAAACTTTTTTGTATACGTTTATAGTGCCCTGGTCTCAAGGTATAGTATACATATATAACAAACGCTTTTTATTCACAAAACTTTTACCAGTATCTGTGGATTTCAAAAATCAAATGTAAAATCCAGTTTATTAGAAAACTATTTATCCAGTGTGTATTTGGTTTTCACCCTTCCCAGTAATCATCCCAGTGACTTATGTAAGAAAATATATATATTAGTATTCCTGCTTTACTTTTTGAAAAGTGGATTGTCATGTATGTCTTTCCCTTACCCTTGATTTAAAAAAAATGTTGAAAGTATTGTTCAGATACTTGGAAGATAACATTAGATTTACCTTGCAGAAGCAATGAGATTAGATTTTGCATATCATGAAAATTGTCACTATTGAGAAATGTGTAAATTTTTCAAGACCCTTCAAAATTATTTTTGATCTAAATAACTGAGGAATTTCTCAGTATACTGAAATTTTACAGTATTTATTTCTTCTTTTAAAAGACATGCATTATCAACTAAAATCATAAAAGATAAAACTATATATGATATTACAGCCAATGTGGCTTTATTACCACTTGGAGTGTTTAATAGCATTATTAATTAAAAATTAAATAATTTATTTTTCACTTTTCTTTTAAATGAATATTGGATGTCACAGATAAATTATTTGTTTCACATGATTTCTCTTACTTTGAAACAGCGTTTCATTTTTTATACAAACTTTGATTTTAATCTAAAATTCTCAATCCTCATTATGAAGTCCTAAGGTAAACGAGTATTAGTGTAGATCTCTAGGGGTAAAATACTTAATGTTATCTTTAAAATATTAAGTATTCTTAAGGATACTAAGAGGATGGTACTTATTACTAAGAGGTACACGTGAGGATGGTACTTACTAAGAGGTACAGATGGGTGTCTATTCAAATAGAAGCCTGGTGGTCTCAGTTGCCTCTGTTAACACCAAGCCTCTGGCCTGTTAGCCATTCATGATCACCTAATTCAAATAAGGTGACTTAATTATTAATGAAGGATATTTAAATCCAACCATAAAATATATTTAGATCTCTCTGCCTTGAATATTTTCTCTCCTTTTCTACCTTACCCATCTGTCTAGAAGTCTGACCTTCAAGGTCACATTTTAAATGTCACTGTCATGAGAGACACTTCACTCACTGTCACCTCCAGATCCTCAGCACCTGCAGCCTTGGTAGACATTGTCTTATTTGTTGACTTGTTTACTTCAAATTCTTTATTAGCACTTAAGCATGGCTGAAATTTAAAACTTACTCATGCAACTATTTGTTTACTATGTGTCCCCTATGTAAGTCCCATGAGAGAGGGGGCCCATTCTTATTTTTGTCTTATTCAGAACTTCATGGTATTTGATTTCTTAGTAAGTTTTTTTGAATAAATATTGAATCAACTGAAAAAAATCATTTGAGAAGACCTAAACAAGACCATTTGTGAACTATTTGAGGGATTTCCAGACAAATTACGGCTGCAGATATAACTAATTAGTTTCATGTATAACTAATTACTGTGGAGATAATAACATATGTCCTTATTTGGTCTTTAATCTGTTCTCACGATCTTCTAGCCATTAATAGGTAAATACAATTCTCAGTTCTGTTTCTAGTTTCCTTCCTGTTCACTTACCTACATTATGTATTTTTTTTCATCTCACAGTGATTCTTTCCATTTGATTAAAGAGATTCTGTGACTCACTTTGCATTTACAGTGTTTAACTTCTTCTAAATGTAAACTCAAAGATGCAGAAAATGTAACATTTTGAAATGTTTGCCTTGGTTTTGTTTTTCGTAATTTATCTAAATTTCTGTTTTGAAACCCTGTTGGTGGCAGATGTGTAACCACATAGCAATTTGATGAATCCCTTTTGCTCTGAACTGGATACAGATTGTGGGGTGGGGTGCTTACAAATATGCATGTAGGCACATCTATATTATGATCATCATTTGTGCATGCTGACTTTGAATGATATCATCTCTGGCATTCTAGTTTGGGGCCATGTGTGTGCTATAGTAGCCCTTTGTCAAAGGTCTGTGAATCTCGCCTTTATACTACATCTTCTGGGAAGATGGGAATATGTCTGTATAGCACAAGCATTATTCTACTGCTACTTTTCCATGATGACTTCTGAAAAGCTCCCGGAGGCAGGGTTTAGGTCTTTGCTTTCTCTGATATACCAATACCTAATATTTTCTTGCTTCCTTCCTGACTCGTCATGCTCACTCTAGTATTCTTTTATTGCAAATATGGTTGGTCTATCTTAGAGGTATCACTTATTTCCTATTATTATTTTTAAAATTAATCTTTATTGGAATATAGTTGATTTACAATGTTGTGTTAGTTTCTGCAGTATAGCAAAGTAAATCAGTTATACATATACACATATCCACTCTATTTAGATTCTGTTCCCATATAGGTCATTACAGAGTATTGAGTAGAGTTCCCTGTGCAAAACAGTAGGTTCTTATTATCTATTTTATATATATAGTAGTGTCAATCCCAATCTCCCAATTTATCCCTCCCCCACTTCCCCCTTCGTAACCATAAGTTTGTTTTCTACATCTGTGACTCTATTTCTGTTTTGTAAATAGATACATTTGTACCATTTTTTTTAGATTTCACATATAAATGATATCGTATGGTATTTGTCCTTCTCTATCTGACTTCACTCAGTATGACAGTCTCTAGGTCCATCCATGTGGCTGCAAATGGCATTATTTCATTCTTTTTTATGGCTGTGTAATATTTCATTGTATATATGTACCACATCTTCTTTATCCATTCCTCCATAGACAGACATTTAGGTTGCTTCCATGTCCTGGCTATTGTAAATAGTGCTGCAATGAATATTGGGGTACATGTATCTTTTTGAATTAAAATTTTCTCTGGATAGTTGCCCAGGAGTGGGATTGCTGGATCACGTGGTAACTGTACTTTTAGCTTTTTAAGGAACCTCCATAGTGTTCTATATAGTGACTGTGCTAATTTACTTTCCCACCAAGAGTGTAGGAGGGTTCTCATTTCTCCATACCCTCTCCAGCATTTATTGTTTGTAGATTTTTTGATGATGGCCATTCTGACTGGTGTGAGGTGATACTCCATTGTAGTTTCGATCTGCATTTCTCTAATAATTAGTGATGTTGAGCATCTTTTCATGTGTTTATTGGTCATCTGTATGTCTTCTTTGGAGAAATTTCTATTTAGGTCTTCTGCCCATTTTTAATTGGGTTGTTTGGGTTTTTTGTTTTTGTTTTTTTTGATATTGAGCTGCATGAGCTGTTTGTATATTTTGGAGATTAATCCCTTGTTGGTTGCTTCTTTTGCAAATATTTTCTCCCATAATGTAGGTTCTCTTTTCATTTTGTTTATGGTTTACTATGCAAAAGCTTTTAAGTTTAATTAGGTCCCATTTGTTTATTTTTGTTTTTATTTTCATTACACTAGGAGGTGGATCAAAAGAGATCTTGCTGTGATTTATGTCAGTGACTGTTTTGCCTGTGTTTTCCTAAGAGTTTTATAGTATCTGGTCTTACATTTAGATCTTTAATCAATTTTAAGTTTATTTTTGTGTATGGTGTTAGAGAATGTTCTGATTTCATTCTATTACATATAGCTATCCAGTTTTCCCAGCACCACTTATTGAAGAGACTCTTTTTTCTCCATTGTATATTCTTGCCTGTTTTATCATGGATTAGGTGACCATTGGTGCATGGATTTATCTCTGGACTTTATTTCTTGTTCCATTGATCTATATTTCTGTTTTTGTGCAGCACCATACTGTTTTCATTACTGTAGCTTTGTAGTATAGTCTGAAGTCAGGGAGCCTGATTCCTCCAGCTCCATTTTTCTTTCTCAAGATTGTTTTGGTGTTCCACATAGGCAGGGTACATCAAATTGATTGTGGAGATTTAATCTGCTGCTCCTGAGGCTGCTGGGAGAAATTTCTCTTTCTCTTCTTTGTTCGCACAGCTCCTGGGATTCAGCTTTGGATTTGGTCCCACCTCTGCATGTAGGTCGCTCTCTGGCATCTCTTCTTCGTCCAGGGAAGAGGGGTTAAAGGAGCAGCTGATTAGGGGGCTCTGGATCATTCAGGCTGGGAAGAGGGAGGGGTACAGAATGTGGGCGAGCCTCCGGTGGCAGAGGCTGGCATGATGTTGCAACAGCCTGAGGCGTGCCCCATTTGTTCTCTGGGGGAAGTTGTCCCTGGACCACAGGACCCTGGCAGTGGTGGGCTGCACAGGCTCCTGGGAGGGGAGGTGTGGATAGTGACCTGTGCTCGCACACAGGTTTCTTGGTGGCTGCAGCAGCAGCATTAGCTTTTCATGCCCGTTTCTGGTGTCTGCGCTGATAGCTGTGACTCATGCCCATCTCTGAAGCTTGTTTAGGCAGTGCTCTGAATCTCCTCTCCTCGTGCACCCCGAAATAATGGACTCTTGCCTCTTAGGCAGGCCCAGTCTTTTTCCTGGACTCCCTCCCTGCTAGCTGTGGTGCACTAGCCTCCTTCAGGCTGTGTTCACGCAGCCAACCTCAGTTCTCTCCCTGGGATCTGACCCCCAAAGCCAGAGCCTCAGCTCCCAACTCCCACCTGCCCCGGCGGGCGAGCAGACAAGCCTCTCAGGCTGTTGAGTGCTGGTCGGCACTTATCCTCTGTGCTGGAAGCTCTCCACTTTGCCCTCTGCACCCCTGTTGCTGCGCTCTCCTCCATGGCTCTGAAGATCCCCCACACCCACCCCCCATTTCCACCAGTGATGGGGCTTCCTAGTGTGTGGAAATTTTTCCTCCTTCACAGCTCCCTCCCACTGGTGCAGATCCCATCTATATTCTTGTGTCTCTGTTTATTCTTATTTCTTTTGCCGTACCCAGGTACATGGGGAATTTGTTGTCTTTGGGAAGTCTGAGGTCTTCTGCCAGCATTCAGTAGGTGTTCTGTAGGAGTTGTTCCACATGTAGATGTATTTTTGATGTATTTGTGGGGAGGAAGGCGATCTTCATGTCTTACTCCTCCACCATTTTGAAGGTTCTCCCTGTTCCAAGATTTTTAATTAATTTATTTACTTATTTATTTTTGGCTGTGTTGGGTCTTTGTTGCTGCACTCAGGCTTTCTCTAGTTTCAGCAGGTGGGGACTACTCTTTGTTGCAGTGCACGGTCTTCTCATTGCCATGGCTTCTCTGTTGCAGAACATGGGCTCTAGGTGTGTGGGCTCAGTAGTTGTGGTTCACGGGCTCTAGAGCGCAGGCTCAATAGTTTTGGCACATGTGCTTAGTTGCTTTGCAGCATGTGGGATCTTCCTTGACCAGGGCTCAAACCTGTCCCCTGCATTGGCAGGTGGATTCTTAACCACTGCCCCTCCAGGGAAGTCCCCAAGATTTTTAAATTTCTTCTTTGACCCATTGGCTGTTTAGGAGCATGTTTGATCTGTTTACATTTGTGATTTTTCCAGTTTCCTTCTTTAGTTGATATCTGCTTTCATACAATTATGATCAGAAAATATGCTTGGTACAATTTCTGTCTGCTTAAACAATTAAGACTTGTTTTTTGACTTAACATACGCTCTATACTGGAGAATGTTCCATGTGTGCCTTAGAAGAATGTGTATTTTGCTGCTCACTTAACATACGATCTATACTGGAGAATGTTCCATGTGCGCCTTAGAAGAATGTGTATTTTGCTGCTCACTTAACATACGATCTATACTGGAGAATGTTCCATGTGTGCCTTAGAAGAATGTGTATTTTGCTGCTCTTGAATGAAGTGTTCTGTATATGTCTGTAAGGTCTATCTGGCCTGACCTGAGTTTAGGTCCAGTATTTCCTTATTGATTTTTTCCTTTTGTCTGGATGAACTATTTATTGTTGACAATATAGTATTGAAGTTCTCTACTATTATTGTATTGTTGTCTATTTCTCCCTTTGGGTCTGTTAATATTTGCTTAATATATTTAGGTGCTCTGATATTGGTTGCATAAATATTAAAATTTTTGCATTCTCTTGATGAGTTGACCCCTTTATCATTATGTAATGACCTCTTTTCACTGTTATTGGCTTAAAGTTTGTTTTTTCTGATATAAGTGTAGTTACCCCTTTTTTATTTTGTTTCTGTATGCAAGGGCTGTCTTTTTCAATTCCTTCACTTTCAGTCATGTGTTTCATTAATGCTGAAGTGAGTTTCTTGTGATCAGAGTATAGCTGGAGATTGATTTTTTTATGTATTCAGCCACGTTGTGTCTCTTGATTGAATAATCATTTCATTTACATTTGAAGTAGTTATTGATAGGTTTGTACTTATCATATCTAGACTATTCAGGGTGCTGTCCCTCAGGTGGGAGTCTTAAAAATTGGGGCACTAGACATTCTTCCAGGGAGATACTGGCTTGGTTTTATTGTTGGAGCAAGCATGAGGGAGATGGCAGGGGAAGTGCCCACAGGCTATTTCAGGCTCCAGGGAGGATCACAGTCAGCACCTAGAAGTGTGCTGATTAGAAGCAGATCCTCAGGCAGCAGCTTATACAGGGATAGCCATGGTAAAGACTCGTATTCCCATTAAGAACTGCTTCTTGGTTTGCTATATTCCTGAGAGACTCATGAATGCAAGCTCTGCTGGCTTTCTGAGCTAGGTATTTTAGGAACCCATCCCTCCAGTGGTGTCCTTAAAAGTTGGGGTGGTAGTTGTGCAGTTCAAACCTTAACTCTTCAGGGGAAAGCTGGGAGTTAGGGGTTCTTTTTTGATTGTATGGTGCTGGGTCAGGGTTGGGGTTTAAGGTGAGAGTGTGTCTCAGCCTTTTTTATGCATTTTGATGAGGATATTTTCTCAGTCCCCTGATGTATAGGAGTCGCTCACCTAGTTTCTAGATTTCTCTCTGAGGGAATTGCTCCATGTGTAGCTGTGCACTTAACATGTTTGTGGTGAGGAGGGAAATTTAGGAAACTCTGATGTTGCCTTCTGGTCTAATGGTATCTGCAATGTCAAAATTTAAAGAAAATAAAAGCATCTGGCAAGAAGGATAAATTAATAGACTATAATATATGTGTTACAAGAGTTCTTAAAACCATATCAGAATGAATATGTTAAAAGAATATACAAAAAGGTGATTTCAGAGAAATCCCCAGTATTTACGACCTTGTGTTTTTGGATCAAAAGTTCATTCCAGTAACTTAGAAGAATAAACTTTAATAAACACACCCCAGGAAATTTTACACTGCAAGATGAATAAAAGCAAGGAAATAAGATACAATTCTCATAGCTATAAGACCCAAGGGAACAAGATATAATTCTCAGAGAGAAAAGCAAATTGCTTATAAATGAAAGTTTATTTGATTTACAGCAGATTCCTTATGAACTCCCAAGTGATATAACCAAATGGTATTTTCAAAATAATACTAGAAAGCTCTGAATTTTATACACAAAGTATCATGAAAGAGTGAATGCAAAATCATGAAATTTCTGATAGAAAAAGATGAGAGAAATTTTTCCATACTTTGAAAAATAATCACTAGCAAATATGTAAATGAACCAAAAAAGGGGAGGAATAAAATATAATCATAGTGCTTCAGAAATTGACATATTATTTCAGAAAGTGTTGCCAGCTATTGATTATATAAATTATAACTAATTTTTTCTCTGTTCAGTAAACTAGCAAAATTAAAACTTTTAATTAAAAATTAAAACTCTAAATAGTAAGGTGAAGAATTGGGAAGCTTTTACTAAGTAATTAGGCAAGTTATGTTTGGACCATTAATTAAGACATATAGAACTTCCGTACAAGTGTTAAATGATCAGAACTTTACAGGCCACATTCACATATTACAAATCAATTAAATTATAGAACAATAAAGAGAAAATTTAAAATCCACAGTGGAAGAGCTTTAAGAAATTAAAACCTAACTTTCTTAAAATCCAACAAAAGAGACATACTGCTAGTAGAACTTATAAGGTATGAAGAGAAAAGTACAAAATGTTAAAAAGTAAAAGAAGCAAAAACTATAGTGAAAATAGATATGTACTTTATGTATGAGATTAAAATGAATTACTTCATTCCAATGAATTTCTAAAGCTAAGCAAAATGAATGTTTTTCTAGACAAATGAAAATTACCAAAATAGATTTGAAAAGAGGTAGAAAATATGAGTATCACATAAAAACACTAATAAAAACAAATCTGTGTCCTCATCATTTAATTGGAATTAATACAACTGCCAACTTACTTTACATGGTAATATTGAAGATGAAAGATGACAATTTACATAAACTCTTAATACAGTATTGGCACAAAGATTCTTGTTTGTTTTAAGTTTTGTTTCTTAATATTATCATTACTATTTATTGACATATTGGAGTAGGCCCTGGACATTTTGCACTTAAAAATTCTTATTATTTTTTTTCCTGAGTCTTTCCTTCCCAGGCCAAAGACAGTCTAAAGAGGTTCTTTAAGTCTCAGATCCCTAGGTCATATATTCAAACCCGATCTACCAATGTCCACAGAGTTCACCGTATTATTCTTTTGAGCCAGATCAAAATAATATCCCTTGGTCTCTTTTGGATTTGTCCCTATATATATATTTAATCTACCCCAGGAAATCGAGTGCCAAGTATGACCCTGGTGTGCAACTCAAGGATTCATCATTTCCATGACTACAACATGCCACACAATTGCATGAAATACAGTGGCAGAAATGCATTAGTATGAGCACATACATGACCAGTACATTTAAGCTAGAGTACGATACAGGGATTGTTTAGGGAGTTATGAGGTAGAATGAGTGCTTCTCTCTGAAGGCTTCCTACAATATATTTTATTTGAAAAAAATTAGTAACATTATGTGTTTGTTTTGAAAACAGAGCCACCAGCACATGATACTGTCTGGAGAAAGTTAAAAGTGTGATGCTTTTTAAGAAACAGTCTAGAAAATGTGAAACAATAATAGTCACACTTAAAGCATATTTACTTAATATTTGTAGAACAAAATTATATTTAATTTGTTTGATTCTCTAAATGTATAGTTAATACATGTTTGCTTTTTAAAGCATATTTACTTAATATTTGTAGAACACAACTATATTTAAACTAATCTGTTTGATTCTCTAATAGTTAATACATGTTTGCTTTCCCCACCCCAGCCTTGATAGTAATTCAATATAGAACAGAAATAAGGACTCTCTTCCAAAAGGGATGTAAACAATGATGTTATGCTAGGAGCTGATGAATCACACAAATGTGGGTTTGCTCCTTCACAAATATGCTTAATAGAATGCATGAAACACTATCTTCTTCAACTATCACTCTTCATTGGCTAATTAACTTTGATAGTTTTAACATCCATGGTTATATGTGGATTTATTGATTTATTAGCAATTTTACTTATTGGTACAATCATTTCAGAAAGAAAAACATCAATTTGATCATATTTTGAAGTCCCTGGAGTATTGCAGTCATATTATACTTTATTTTAGCATACCCAGTTGCCATAGAGATTACACAGAGCTGTACTCTAAATCCAGTATGATAAATGTCCATGAACCAAACCAGGCTTTAGTCCTTCTTACCCTTATCTAGGGATGAGACTCACCTGTTTGGTTTAAAATCACATTATATGAGTCACCATTTTAATGAAGTTAATCATTTGATTCCATCCACTTCATGCTTTAGTTTAAAGCTGTAACTAGTAGAGAGTTTGGTCGAGGCATCTAAAATATTCTTTGCTGTTTGAGTGAAGCTAAGTTAAAAAGCATGTGACAGATAAAACACATTAAGTAGAAATATACTTCCTAAGAAAGAAGTTTAAATGCAGCTAAACTACAGTAAAGGAAGAGTCTTAAAAGTTACCCTTGACAGCTCTATAAAACTTTTTTTAGTTGTAAATATTACAAATACAGTGTCAGACATACTTGATTCAAGTTGTTCTATGATCATTTTTATCACTGTATCTTTACTAAGCATATCTATGAGTAGCTGGCAATATGTCTTTTCAGTATCATATAAATATGTCATTTTGATCTTGGAAAATGGGACATAAAACCTTAGAAGACTTTTTAGTCAGGTGTATAAACTTTTTAATTCATGTGATCACACTTTCCCACAGAAAAGACAGGAAGTTCCAAATCTTGATACCAGAATTTTCAAACATGAAAAATCAATGTAGAACACGTGTTGATGTGTATAGTGAACATTTATTGCATTCAGATTTACAGTTGGAAGACAGCAATTCAGAGAACAGAAGAGGTACATACAGACAGTTTATGGTCAGTTTCCTTAGTAACATAATGTGCCATTTTCATTGGATCAAGAAAGGTCCAATGAGCCAGCACACATTTATATTACTAACATACTCTACATGTTTCATCTGCAAAACATGAAACTGTAAAAGACAATTTATGCAACACCACCAGTAGAAAAGAACATATAGCAGTGACTGTCCAAGCATATAGGTGTATTGACGTTTGATGACAAAGCTTTTTGCCAATGGGGATGTTTTATGAAACTATCAAATCTTGTGTAATAGCATACTGTTCATTGTTCTTTGGGTAATACAGATAAAATCCTGTTAATTATTTTTAACAACTGCAAAAGGAAAAAAACACTTTAAACTGTTGATAATGCATCTGTTTTCCCTTTATTAATAACAAGATATACCTGATGCTCTAAAAATTATTTCTACCAAAGATCTTTTTCAGTGTTTAGTAAGTAATGTGTACTTTATTTTTCATATTTAACAATGTCAAGCACCAAATTTTTCAGTTACTTATTAGGTATTGTACTTCGAATAAGAGATATTTTTTTCCTGTTGTAAAGATACTTTGCAGGGACTTCCCTGGCTGCCCAGTGGTTAAGACTTCGCCTTCCAATGCAGGGGGTGCGAGTTCAATCCCTGGTCAGGGAGCTAAGATTCCACATGCCTTGCGGGCAAAGAAAAAAAAACGAAACAGGAGCAATATTGTAACAAATTCAATAAAGACTTTAAAAACGGTCCACGTCAAAAAATTAAAAAATTTAGAAAAAGATACTTTGCAGAGAGATAGGCAAGAAATACATAAAAAACACTGTTCGTTTAAAAACAACAGATGTGAGATATTTCTTATCCCCTGAATCAGTGATTTCCAGGATTGAGAGTCATTTTTGAATCATATTTTGTGTTTGTTTGTTTCACCAAACTATTTCAGTACATCGTAATTAGGTATCTGATCATAGAGTCATTTGGTTTTCTATTCACAGTCTCGGTAGCTGCAAGTATATGTCTGTTATGCCCTGTTTTTCAATTGTGTGAGTTCATGGTTGAAATGGAAATACAGAGTTATTGGGTCTCAGCATAGTAAGCTAGGAGCTAGATACCTGACAAGGAAATATTTTAGTGTCCCATCAAAGTTCAGCTGCTGTACGAAGTGGCTTTGGACAATGCTCCAGTGAATACTGTAATAACATAAGATGACAGATGTAATGCAGCCGCATATCAGAGGCGGCTGAGTTAGTTCAGTAAACTTTCAGAGAGTGGTAGAGAGTATATTACAGGCACTGGAGATAATTTTTATATAGAACCCCATAACTGATTCTTTTTTTTGATAAGGATAATAAATATTTATTGTTGTTTTCAGCCACTGATTTTTATCAGTTGTCTTGATAAGCGCATCATACAATTGGTGTACATGAGTTTGATTTTTTCATGCTCCTTGGCCAAGGACTAAATTAGATTTCTCTTAAAATTCAAATTATGATCCTTTATGTCCATTTTATTCAATGTAGCTTTATACATTTCAACATTTTCTTGTAATAATATGCCAATAAAGCTTTTCTATTCATAATTTTATTGAATGAATAGAGAACAGTTGAATGATCACACAATAGAAGTGTAAGTATCCTTGTGTTATTCATTCCATCTTTTCAAGTTCTAGGGTCTAAAATCTATGAAGTATTCTCAATAGATAGTGATCTGCCTAGCTTTTAAGGAACAGCAGTGTGAGAATTTCTGCAATCTGCTTATGAGATGAAATTGACTTTTTTTTTGTTAATTGACTTGATTGCTTCATTGTTATATAGGAACAGAGACTGTTTTCTCATGATACTGTTTCACAGTTTGAATTTTTCCAATTTACTTAAATGCTGTTTGCTTCAAATTCTGTAAGCACTGCATCTTTATTTGTGTAGGGCTCTTAACCATTGAACTTTATTTATGTACACATCTTCCTTTCAAAATTGTAAGCCTTTCAAATGTAACATTCATGACTGCCTTACAGCACCTTGAAAAAGGTAGAGGGAAAAAGGAGGGACATTTTCTTACACATTTTGGAATACATAGAAATCTTTCCCTGTTCCATCTCATTGCAGTGAAAACAGATATCTGACTTCAGAGGAGATGCAGAATATTATCACCATTATACACAGAGTAATTCCTTCTAGACACAAAGAACAGTCATTATTTTCAAGTAGAGGTAGATTTTACTTTGCCCTTTATATTTAATCTACACTTACCATGTTTCAGAGATATTTGTTGGAAAAAATAAAGTCATAGTATAGTCCATTTGAAAAGTAATAGTACCCATGTTTAGTTGATATAGAAAAACTCAAAAAATAAGTATCTTCTTTTTCATAAATAGTAATATTTCTAAGGACAGATACTGGAGTGAGGTCATTTAGTTCTTTTCTCATTTTCTTACATATTTAGATTGATTTATAATGGAGAACTGTACTCTTGAGCTGAATTTCATTTTAGGAAGAAAAGAAAGTAATTATGCTTCTACATGTTTTAGCAGATGAAGCAGGTTATTTTATCCTTGTCTTTTAAGCTAAAATTGTTGAACCACCATAATATAATGAATACTTTTATTCAAGGCTATTTAAAAGATTCTCTCAATATACAAAAAGGGAATTACAAATGCAGACAAATTTCTGGAAAATTCTATTTAGAGAGACGATAGCACCTGTTTCTTTCCCATTTCTCTGTAGTCACAATACCAAAAGCATGGTTAAAAGAGATGGAGACTTTATTATAAGAAATGTATCCAGTAGGATGGAAAAAATGAAAAGTTGGTTTGTGTAAATGTGAATGAGGTCTAGAAGAATAGATACCAGCCAGTCTGTGCTTCGTAAAAAAATAAATGTTTCTGTAAAAAATGTAAAAGAAATTAGATTCTGAAACCACAAATTTTTATTGCCAAGCAGGACTGCTTTTCAGAAGCCTACATCTGTTATAAACAGACCAGACGGATATACACAAAAATAGAAAGCTTCAAAGAAAGGGTGTGATTCACATGCCTTGCTTTAATAGCAGTATCAAGCTTTCTTTTGAAGTAGATTGGTCTTCGAAGCAGGTGTCCTAAAGGTGCCATCATACTGCTGAAAGTCAGCCAGTATTTGAAAGCTTGCCAGCTTGAAGGCCATTAATTGACAAGCTGTGAAAGTCCAGCATCACAGGGAAGGAGATTACACAGAGGTGAGCCTTGATTCCTCGCACCTCACCCGGAGAAACAGCAGAGGGAGCTGCCAGTCTTTTCAAGACGGAAGTGTATGCTGTGTACAACTTCAATGATGGACCTCTAAATAAGAATTTCACTAGGCAGAAATCACTATAATTTAATTACCTTCTGCAGTTGATATATATAATTTCTCCAAAATACCAATCCAGAGTTATTTTGGAGAAAAAATTAAGAACAGAAAGAACAGCTTCTTGCTGATAGTTGCTAGTTTCTAAGATTTGTGTGGTGGCCAAAGTAACATGACACTGTGGTTCTCTAATAAGGGCAAGACGCATTTAAGCTCATTCTAACCACAGATAATTGAAGGACTATTACATTCTTTCTTGTCTATAAGGGTTATCTTTGTGTATGTAAATATAGTTAAATTTCTCCTTGTCCCTTTCTAAGAATCTGCCTGAGGAGTGCAGCAAGATTTGAAAGTGGGCCCATTGAGCTATTGTGAAGATTTTGTTACAGATTTTTTTAAAAAACAGCATAAAATGATTATATAGCACCAGAAATGTTTATTGGGCCAACCATGACTTGAGATGAGATGCACATTATTTCTCTCTCTTCACTTGACTGCTAACTGCCTCAGGCAATCCTTCTGAAAATACAACAGAATGATAAACTACAAAACTGCAGAAAGTCTGGCAGTGCTAAATGGTCAGAGAGCCTCACAGGAATTCAAAATTTGTTATGAGGAAATGTATTCTGTCTGCTACAGAAACAATTAAACATGGTGCCTTGACATAAAGGAGTGTCTCATTGAATTTGCTGAGTGAGAGGTGATCCTAGTAGACAGTGGCCTCATTGCTTTGAATTCTATGCTATACACAGTTTCAAACTTAACAGGCCTACCTGAGAAAAAGATTTGGAAAAATGGTCATTTCTTCTTCCCACGACCAGCATCTTGGATTTTCTTAAAAATATGGTCTCTTTCTCTTCTCTGCTATATTGAAGTAGGACTAGGAAGGGTAAAGATATGGGATTATTTACATTCACATTTGAATAAAAGAGAGTATTGAATAATCCCATTAAAAATGTCCGAATCTAAAACGCCCTCTATGGAGGCATTTAATCAAGAGGTGCACCCGCTAGCCTGCACACATGGTAGATGCTTCTATAACACTTAGGATAATGGTGTCATATTGTCTGAAGACATATATTCCTTATTCAGAGATCTTAAGGTAACCTATTTTTTTAACTGCTGTACTATTTCTAATAAAGTAACTTCAAACTGAATTATTTTCAACTTGTAAGTTGATTGTTTTTTCAAACGAAGCTTACCTGTGATGGCTTACAGGACATTCTAAAATCATACTTAATTTTTTATTAAATATACTTTAATAACTCTGTTGCAAATAATATCTTTTTAACTTTATATTTTGAATTGAATTTGAATTTAAAGAAAAGTTGTAAAGATAGGACAGAGGCTATCCATATCCCCTTTACCCAGATTCTCCTGATGTTAACATTTACATAATTATGGTGCCTTTATCAAACCTGAAATATTAACATCGATGCAATACTATTAACTAAACGACAGACTTCGAATATATGAATTTTGAAATACATGCATATATTTCCCCAGTTTTCCCTCTTTCTCTTCCAGGGCACAGTTTAGGATATCACGTTGCCTTTAGTTGTCATGTCACCTTAGCCTCCTCTCATCTATCAGTTTCTCAGTCTTTAAGCTTTATGAATTTGACATTTTGGAAGATTAGTGCTGTTATTTTGATGAATATAGGTTTTTTTTCCTCATGATTACAATGAGATTATGAGTTTTAAGGAAGAATACCACAGTGATTATGTGTCTTTCTCTCATATCAGGGAATGCATATCAAAATGACTCCTCAGTGGTGATATTAACTTTGATCATTTGGGTGAGGTAGCATCTGCCAGGTTTCCCTACAGTAAACTTACTGATTTTCCGTTTTCATGTTCTATTAGTTAGAAATGAGTCTCTAAATCTAGCTACAGTCAAAGAGAGGGGAATGAATTTCTACCTACTGGACAGAGAAGTATCAAGGAGTTTGTGGACATATGTTAAAATCACCACAGTAGTTATTAAGTATTTTGACTGAGATGATTTATGCAAATATTTTGTTCCTTTAGAGTGTGTGTGTGTGTCTATGTTGTTTATTTCTTACTTGCATTTCTTATAGTTGTCTTGCATTTTTTATGCAATCTGACAATATCTGCCTTTTAATTTGAATATTTATTACTACTTTTTCACTTAAGATAATATAATTATGCTTAAATTCAACAATTTTGTTTGTTTTTATTTGTCCTGTTTTTTGAGCATTTTTCTTGTTTTTCTGACTTCTATTGGATTATTTATTTTTTATGATTACATTTTTCCTCCTCTGTTGATTTATTGACTACAACACCTGATTTTGTCATTTTAGTGGCTGCTTCATTGTTCATCACAGGCATCTCTAAATGACTGCAGTCTAAATTTAAGTGATAATATAAGAGCTTTAAAATAATGTGCTTTCATCTTTCCCTTCCTATTCTTTGGGTTACTGAGGTTGTACATTTTACTTTTGCATATGTTTTAGGCCCTGTTCTATATTTAAATAGTCAACTATCTTTTAAAAAGTTGTTTATATCATGCTGTACACCTTAACCTTACACAATGTTGTATGTTAATTTATATCTCAAAAAAGGTGGGGGAAAAAAGTCAGTGGTTGCCAGAGGTGGGAGGGGATAAATGAATAGGCAGAGCACAGAGGAATTTGAGGGCAGTGAAAATACTCTGTATGTCATTATAGTGATGGATGTATATCATTATACATTTGTCCAAATCCATAGAATGTACAACGCCAAGTGAATCCTAAGGGAATCTATGGACTATGAGTGATTAAGATATGTCAAGTAGGTTCATCTTTGGTAAAAGGTACCATTATGATGAGCGATAGGTTATTAGAAGTTGTCTTATGGTTCACTGATGCTTTATATGTGTGTGTGTGTTTGTGTACTTTATTATATATATATTTACTATATATAATAAATCATATACCTATATTATATATAAATGTAATATATCTTTATTTTCTCTTTGGGATAGCTTATATATCTATGATTCCAAGCTTAGTAATCTTTTGTTTTGTAATATTTAGTCTGCTATTAATCCTGTCTAGCTTCTTTTTCTTTTTTTTTTTTTTGGCCACCTCGCGTGCATGCAACCTCCTTGACCAGGGATTGAACCTGTGGCCCCTGCAGTAGAAGTGTGGAGGCTTAACCACTGGACCACTGGGGAAGTCCTAGCTTATTTTTCTTCTCAGACATTGTACTTTTCATTCCTAGATGTTTGAATATATATTCATAACTTATAATAACTCTTTTAATATTCTTGTTGGCTAATTCTAACATCTTTTCAATGGTGAGCAGGTATTTATTAATTGATTTTTCTCCAATAATGGATCATATAATCTTGCTTCTTTGCACACCTGACACTTTTATTGGGTGCCAGATGTACATTTTACCTTGTTGGGTGTGGGTTAATTTTGTATTCCTATACTTATTCTGAACTTTGTTTTGTATCCTAGGACACAGTTCTATGTGTGAATCCCTTACTATGAATCCCTTTGACCCTTTGGGTTCTTGCATGAAAGATTCTTCAGGCAGGACAAGAGCTACATTTAGTCTAGAGCTAATTTATTCCCTTCTGAGTACTCTTCCCAGTATCTTGTGAATTATGAGGTTTTCTAGCATGGTTGGTAGAAATAAAGAAAAAGAAATAGAAATAAAACAAACATAAAATGAAGATTTTTTAAAAGTTCTGTGTAAATATCAGGTACTGTTCCTTCTGATCCTTTTTTTTCATTTTCTCCCTGGCCTCAGGTAATTTCTTCATGAGCACGTGCTAATCAATCTCATTACTAATAATCTAAGAGAACCTTCTACAACTCTCCAAAGTTCTCTCTTGCTGTGCAGCTGTCCTTTCCATTAGTCTCTCCATGAAATCTAGCCACATTCACTTTTATAGGTTCTCAGATGTCTCTCCCTATTCAAGGTATGTGCTTGATCATTCCAGGTTCCCTCTCATTGCATTGTGCTTGAAAACCCTTTCAAAGCTGTAAACTGTGGCAGTCATAGGATTCTTCTCATTTGTGTCCCATCTCTCAGGAACACTGTATTTTCTTTCACAATGCCTAGTGTCTTAAAAACAACTTTAATTTTTTTTCAGTTTCTAAAATATTTTTAAAGTGATTACCTTTGACATTTTACTTTGGGAATGTTTTGCTATTACAGTTTTATTTAAATATTTTGAATTTTGTGTTCTGTCGAATCTCACATCCTATTTATGTAGTGAGATTACTTTGTTCCAGTTACTGAATTGGTAGAATAGATTTATATTTCTTTGTAGGCTTATTTCAGTAATTATCTAAAAGAACCATTGACTTCAGTGAATATTAAATATTTAGTTTAATGAAACAAACATAAGTGATTTGAAATCAGTATATCTGGTTTCAAATTCAGATCTGTCACTAAGCAAGATGAACTTGGAAGCTACTGAACCTTACTAAGACTCAGTTTCTTCTTTCATCTAATGGCAACATTAATAACTGCTTCTTAGTTTTTCAGAATTATAAGCAACAATGCAAACCCTTACTAGAAGTTAGTAGTAAGAATAATGTCTAAAGTTGTATTACTATAATTGTCATAATTACCAAGATGTTTAATTATATTAATATAATTTAATATTATAAAATTCCATAAAATAGTTATATCACCTCCTCATTGTAGGAAAATGTATGTAGGAATTTGTAGTCTAACAAGGATACTTCTTATAATTAGGTCTAATAGTAACTGGTAAATGATTCATGCTTTTAAGTAATTTGTTCTTGGTACCAAGCTCTCTTTCTTATCCAGTTGACTCAAAAACTAACTGATAATGACAAGACTAACAGATTATATTGGACAGCATACCTCATTAACTGAATAGTGAGTTTTCCCAAAAAACTCTTCAACAAATCCCAGGTATATTTCTCACTTTTTCACTAGTGACTGAGATCACCATATATTTGCTAAATTAACAGCACCCTAATAGAGTTTCAGACTTTTCCAAGGTGAGTGGTAATAACTTACACTACAGTGTCTCCGTTTTTACCCTGATCTGAAGGCAACACAGATCTTATTAAGATCAGAACTACAAACAGAGAAAAAACAATCAGGCTCTAGAAGAAAATATAGATATAGATATAGATATATAGATATAGATAGATATATATCTGCTATTTTAACCTCTTATGTTTTCACTTGGCTTTATGCATTCAACCTCATTCTGCCACTGGCATTGACTTGAGTTTTGTTATAGTGGTAACCTCCAACTAAAATA
Organism: Aethalodelphis obliquidens; assembly: GCF_003676395.1. NCBI lineage: Eukaryota > Metazoa > Chordata > Mammalia > Artiodactyla > Delphinidae > Aethalodelphis > Aethalodelphis obliquidens. The sequence continues at coordinate 60,505,738 of NW_020837951.1, read as the reverse complement.
CATTTGGTAAAGTTTCTTTTTAAAAAATACACATTTGTTTCCTATATAGAGCATCTTAAAATTATCATTGGAAAAAAATGAAAATATGTATTGACATTGGTGACCATATTAAATATACTTCTCATGCTTATCTTTTGAATAATTTATTTACTCATTCAACTGATAAATGTTTTTAGAAATAACACATCACTTTGCTGAACAGTTTTGTTTTCTTTAAAAAATTTTTATTGAAGTATAGTTAATTTACAATGTTGTGTTAGTTTCAAGTATATAGCAAAGTGATTCAGTCAGATTCTTTTCCATTATAGGTTATTACTGCTGAATAGTTTGTTTTGTTTTGTTTTGTTTTTTGCGGTATGCGGGCCTCTCACTGCTGTGGCCTCTCCCGTTGTGGAGCACAGGCTCCGGACGCACAGGCTCAGCAGCCATGGCTCACGGGCCCAGCCGCTCCACGGCATGTGGGACCCTCCTGGACCAGGGCACGAACCTGTGTCCCCTGCATCAGCAGGCGGACTCCCAACCACTGCGCCACCAGGGAATCCCTGCTGAATAGTTTTGACTCTCATATAGTGAAGTAGAAAAAGAGGTAGGCTTTTGGCATTTTATTATGGGAACATTCAGTATGTTCTTTATATATGAAATTCAAAAGGGTTTATTTCAAATATGTCTTAATAACATGGTGTAGTATTAAGACCCACCTCATTATATTATGCTATAAATGTGTGCGATTGTAAAAATAAATACTATTGTTAAGACTTCCACTATTGGAAAAACTATGTTGGAGTCTACATCATAATGGCAAAATTTTATTAGAGTTTGATAAATTTGTAATATTTTGCTTGGTTTTCCTAATACACGCAATTGATATATGGATCAGTGGGAGTAAACCACTTAGGTGCATGCATAAGGATATGCATGCACATACATGTGTGCATACACACACACATACACAAAACCTCATACACACACACCAGCTTTCAGTCATTTCTTGCTGCATAACAAACAACCTTGAAATACAGAGACTTAAAAGCAATGACCATTTATTTGCTCATGATTTTCTTGGTTGATCATTTGAATTAGGCTCAGCTGATCCATTCTTCTGCTGATCTCAACTCTGGTTTGTAGTCATTTGACTAGGTGATCCAAGATGATCTCACTTACATGCCTATGGATTGTTCTGGTGGTAGGCTTTGACTGTCTCTATATAAAATCTCTCATCTTCAGAGAAGCTAGGCTGAGTTTCTTTACACTTCAATTTCCGAATATCAAGATGAGTAGAGCAGGAGTTGCAATAGCTTTTGGACATTGCACAATTTCACATCTGCCATAACCTATTGGTCAAATCAAACCGGACATACTACCAGTCCAGATTCAAGGAGATGGAGAAATAAGCTCCACCTGTTAATTGTCATAGTAGTATAGTCACATTGCAGAGATGCATCTGTACAAGGATGGGAAATATTATAACAGCTACATTTGCAAACAATCTACCATATCTGCTGTAAATTTTCTATTTGTTCAGGCAATGACATGGAAGTTTATAGAACCAAGGTGGCTATACAGAGTGAGGTGATAACTATGCATAGCTTTTCTTTCTAGGTGACTGCTTAAGGATTATGCTTCTGTTGTTGTCACTGTCAAAATAGGTAATATCATGCATTTATACTGTGTCTCCACCTTTTATTTGCAGCCCACATCAACATTCTGTTAGAATCTGCATTAAGAAACTGAAAGGAGAAAGAATGTTCAGTGCCCAAGTGTACCTAAGGTATGACACCAACTGTTCAGTGTCCAGAAATTTAATATCTTTGCAGTCTGAGACTTTTGACTTGAAATAAGAGAAGCATTACTTCTTGTGCTTTCCTGATTTTCATAAAGCTTTTTAGATATTTCACAATCACGTATGAATCATTTATTTTCAGAATCACCATTATGTAAAATACTTAGATGATTCTATTATAAATATCTTACTGGGCTTAATTTTTACTGGGCTCAATTAAGTTTTACATAGTCATGGCATAATATTTTAGAAATAATGTTTGTCTTCTCTCAATGTCAGTGTTAAGATTTACATTTCAGACCGTGACTAGAATTTAATACAATTCTAACAAACTACGTTCTTCATCAAATAATTTTAAATATGAATTTTTATATTTTATTAAATTTTTCTGTAATGGCATAATCATTATAAGACTATTAAATAACATTAAAAATGAAAATGGCATTTTTATCTCTTTAATTTGAGTGCTAAATGAATAATAAACATTTAACATTGTTGGATGTTAAAATGTCACCACTTACCAAAACAATGAGTTTGACTCCCTTATCTAGACATACCCTACACTATGTTTAGGAATAAGTTATGTTTCTAACATATTCACTGTTTGAAAATGGAAATACATTTCAACAAAGAAGCCATAATGTAAAATCTGATGGATTTTTGACAAATTCACAAAAGGGCATGTTATTGACAATGCTGCTTAAATCTAGTTTAAGAATTAATGGATGTATTCACTCTTATTCAGTAGATTCTAACTAAGAAACGAGAGTGTGCCAAAAACTATTCTTGCTTTTAGCCTAAAACTGTGGAAGAGATAGGTAAGATGGTAACAGGGTCCTCAGTAGTAGACTGGAGTAATAGGGTCAAATTCTGTGATGATGACCCTATAAAATATGTCAGCTTTCTTAGTGATACAGTCAAATTATAGGGTTGTCTTACAGGCTTACTGGTCATGAAGAAGTATCAATTTTGCATTTGTTCATGTAAATTTAAATATAGTTATCATTTAGAAGCATCATATACTATTGTAATTTTTCCTGAAGGCATATGAAACATTATACTCAAGAAAAATATTCAGAAATCATTTCATCCAGCTCTTATTATTCAGGAGAAAATAGCAAAGCCAAAAGGGGCAGTTTTTACAAAGTAGGTTCTAGAACCCTAAATTCTAATTTCCAGTTTAGTATTATTTTCAAGATACTATGGGAATAGTTATTAACTCATGGGCATATATTATTTGCAACATCTTCTGCTTGTTTTTTTGTTTGTTTCTTTATCATAACAGCCATATGGTTGAGTAGCATTATCCTGAATTTATAGGTAAGGAAAGCTAGATTCAGTAAAGTTATTTAGCCAAGCTAATGTAAGGACTCTTTAGAATGACAATCCACGTATTTCTGCTGCCAAAGTTCAAGACCTTAACCACTTTGCCACACTGCTTGATAGGCCACTGTGCCTGATTCTCTGAAAGAGAGAAAAAGAGAAAGAAAAAGTAGTTTAAGTTTCAGTCATCATGAAACTAATATTTTCTCCTCTCTGCACCCTGTTCCAGTTAACACTGACTTAAAAATACCTGTCCTAGAATTTATGATCCCACTATCACATTTTTACTTATTCAGTTTTGTTTTCAGATCCCCAGTATATATCTTTGCTCTAATAATGCTGGTCAGTATTCTCCTCTGACAAAAATAAATATAAATCTATATTGATCGTTTAGATTATACCTAGAATTTGCTTCCCACCTTTTATTTTGGCAATGCAAACCCCATACTTCATTGAAAATATCAAAATTCCTTCTTAGAAGCTTAGTATCTTTCCTTTGCTCTAGCATTTAGGTATCTTTTAAAAGAAATGTTGCCTTGAAATTCTTCATTTCAAAGAATAAAATCTTATTTCCCTAGCTGCTATGCAGTATGATCCAGCTCTTTTATAAAAGAGGATCTAAATTTTAAATATGAATCATGTAAGTCTTTGTTTTTACATGCCAAGCCATTACCAGTTAAATATGTTTTCGTATTTGTGATACAAGTGCTGCAAACTGTGGATGGTGAGAAAAAGTTGTGTGTCACTTCAGAGGCCAGGTCAGACAGGGTACGGACTGCCCACAGGAGCAGTGTGTTGTAATGGTGGTCTTTGGCTTTGGAGCGTTCTGAAAGTCATGTTGCAGAAAGGGATCTCCAAAAACTGTGTACTGCTAAGGAGGCTGGATGAACATACACTCATATAGCAAGCTACCTTCCCACACCCCTTCTGAAAAAATGGAGTACTTGATCTCCTTTGGTCATAGATGTCTGGAATTGGGTTGAGTTCTTTGACCATAGACAGCTCTCTTTAGAGTGCCCAGGAAACTATGAAGTAACCTGGAATGAGAATACTACCTGTATGAGACTTTTTTTTTTTTTGCGGTACGCGGGCCTCTCACTGCTGTGGCCTCTCCCGCTGCGGAGCACAGGCTCCGGACGCACAGGCCCAGCGGCCATGGCTCACGGGCCCAGCCGCTTCGCGGCATGTGGGATCTTCCCGGACTGGGGCACGAACCTGCGTCCCCTGCATCTGCAGGCCGACTCTCAACCACTGTGCCACGAGGGAAGCCCTGTATGAGACTCTTGAAACTGGATAATGAAAAACTAAATAAATGAAATACTCTTTAGGAGTAAATTGAATGCAGAATGAGAATGAATTAGTAATTGGTAGTGGGAGCAGTGGATAAATGTCATCCATAGAAAGGACTGTACCCAGAAATTCTGTGTAAGCAGAAATCTGGAATCCATAGCAGGCATCATAGAAGATCTCAGAGTAGCTGAATCACCAAATTGTACATTAGAGTAGGGGACAACATGTATGAACTGCTGGACCAGCAAATAGATAAGATGTGTCACTAAAGCTGCTGTGGATTTTGTATTCCTACTTTCCCACAAGTTTGACCCTCAGGCAGTTGCAGCTATTTTCCTTTCCTTTTTAGATTTTTCAGTTCACAAAACCTGTATCGTAAATACAAGTAATTACCATCTATGCAAACTAAAAGTGCTTGCCTAGCATCAGAGCCAATAAAGACTAGATTAGGTGTCAAGGGAAAGGGGTGAATATTAACACTACAAGATCTGTGGTTAAATGGAGTTTGAGAGGGCATTTAAACACAAGTTTCAAAACAAGTATACAAATGATCAATCTAACAGCACTGAATACACAATATTAATTTTATGCTGAGCCTACTGTAGCCTCTCAACAGGGTGGGGCAGATAGTTATTAAAAAGCATTTCAAAATTGTAGACAATTACTAGCTGAGCATTGATCAATGATAATTAAGCTATGATTTAAACTTTCTTATCAAATGTAATTCTAATAAAAATTTGATTTACTAATATTCATTTTAGCAATGTGAAATATGATTTTCAAAATGTAATTATGTTTATCTGATATTCATACTTGTATTCAAAATAGTGTATTTAAATTCAGAAGTATTCTATAATGCATATTAAACTTGATATATAACATGTAATGCCAATGTCTGCTCTAGTAAATAGAAATCTTTCTTCATTATACTTATTTTTAAGATAATGTGCAAAAACTGCTAAATTAAGAAGCAAAACAAGAGAATTAAAGTGGTTTTAAATTACTATTTGAACTTTCATGTAAAGTTTGTGAAATAATACCTACTTCATTTATCATTTGGTAGAAAAAATAATTACATTTTTGGAAAGGACTTCATTTTATATATTAATACCATGAAAAACTATATACCCAGCAATCCCACTACTGGGCATATACCCAGAGAAAACCATAATTCAAAGAGACACATGAACCACAGTGTTCATTGCAGCACTATTTACAATAGCCATGTCATGGAAGCAACCTAAATGCCCATTGACAGATGAAGGGATAAAGAAGATGTGGTACATATATACAATGGAATATTACTCAGCCATAAAAAGGAACAAAATTGGGTCATTTGTAGAGACATGGATGGACCTAGAGACTGTCATACAGAGTGAAGTAAGTCAGAAAGAGAAAACCAAGTATCGTATATTAATGCATATATGTGGAATCTAGAAAAATGGTACAGATGAACTGGTTTGCAAGGCAGAAATAGAGACACAGATGTAGAGAACAAACGTATGGACACCAAGGAGGGGAAAATGAGGGGTGGGTGGTGGGATGAACTGGGAAATTGGGATTGACATATATACACTAATATGTATAAAATAGATAATTAATTAAAAACTATGGAAAAACTGTCAGGTTAGCATGTAAATTTCAATATTATCCATATGTGGGTATCTGTAAAATGAGGAGTAAATGTTATTGAGGCACTGATGTAACAGCTTCATAAATCCTCTTCTTTACCTTAGTTCTTGTTGTTTTATAGGTTTATCAGAGAAGCTGGCATTCAGTGCTGTCTAGAAATCTGCAAATACTAGCATATTCTTTCTTTCCCTTCTCTTTGAGTTTTATGTACTCATAGGTTTGCTTTTGCTAATGATTCAGAAAAGTATGTTTGTATGTGTGACCGAATAAATATACAGATTAAATTGATGTTCAGTAGAATAAGAATAATAGAACAAATGATATATTTTTTTTTCTGGAAATTCAATTGTTAAAATTATATTAAAGACTAAACTGCAGCCCTGAGTATTTCACAGATACCTTCATTTAATGTTAGCCCAACATTTAATATATACTTTAGTATTAAGTGCTTGCTATTTTAGATTTTGGGAGAGTACCATGCTAGATCTATTAGAAGTATTCTTTGACCTCATGGAATGGAAAGTGTGATCTTTGTCACAACAGTAGAGCAAGACCATTTCTTCAGATTATATTATCTTCTATCCCTTGCAGTAACACCTATTTCCTAAAATAATGTGGAGTTACACAATCTATTCTTATTTGAGACTGCAACAGTGTTGGCCACAGGTGTCAGGAAAAATGAAAAATGGGTTATTTAACATATTTAGGCAGGAACAAAGGTTAAATTTTAACTCTTTAGTTAAGCAATGTGCTTTATTCTGAACAGAATGCCAGAAAGTAATAATTCCCCTTAATGAGAAATAGTATGTTTATTCCTATTCTAATAACTCTCAACTAATCAATATTAGTGAATTCTTATTGAGAGTCAGTAGAATGCATGACAGTTAACATTATCTGCTCCTATGATTTCTCCTTATACACCTTTACCTGAGAATGGTGTAAAAGTGCTTGGTGTCATTACATTGTATTCATTTAACATGTAATTATCAAGCATTATTTGTCAATACATTGCTAAATACCAAAAATCTGGAATTTAGGAAGTTTGACATTGGCTTCATGAAAAATAGAACTTATGGTGACAAATGCCCACCTTCCTTAGCCCACTTTCTTAGCCTTAAACCATGGACATGAAGAAGAGCAGAATATCTGCTCTTTTAGGAATCTCAGTAGTTTAACTGTTTCCCAAAATAGGAGGCATTTCTCCTATAACTCCTATACCTGCATGAATATAGAACCCAAGATTCAGAGAAAGAAAAGACAGTAAGTATTCAGTAAGAGAGATATACATTAAAAAATTATTTTGATGCAGAAGATACCTTCAAAATAGATAAAGGGAAAAAGTGTAGAATATACGAAGACTTGGAGTTACAGAAAAATGTGGACTTTTAAAGCAATAAATGGTTATGCACAGCTAAAGTTAGGAGATATTAAGAAATTTAGATATATATGTGTATATGTAAATAAATACAAATGTATATTTATGAACAAAGGTACCCATTAAAATTTATTTTGAATATTTGAAAGTAGATGAGATAAGATAACGGAAATGATTTGGTGAAAGAGAAACAGATTCCATATATGTCTGTAAGCCGATTGTAGATTATTAGTAACCGATTGGCTGCTAAGGATTTATGAAAAGAGAGGACTGAATCATAGATAATTATATGTTCATCTTGAAAAAGTTGCAGATGGTGGTTTTGTTTACTTGTATAGGAAATTGGCAGGAAAAATGGAAAGAGGTACATACTTGTTAGAGGAATGGGAAAACAGGGAAAACTATACAAAAATAGGACATGGCTTATTATGTAGAAATAGATTATATTGGATTGCATTTGAGTTATTTGTGGGCCAACTAGCTTGAACTAACAGTAATAGCAAACTATACTAAATAATAAAGGAATCTCAAAATCAAGGTCTAGGCTAGGGGCTACTAATGTTGAAAATCATTAAGACAAAGGTGGTAATTGAAGCCATACACATGGATGTCATTTCTCAGGAAGAATAAATATGTTGAAGAGAGCAAAGAACCTGGGTTGGAGGTTGAGGGACACTGACATTAAGAAAAATGAATCTATAAATATTGAGCATTTCAAGTGAGTGGAGGAATCCCAAAATAGAATAATACCATTACAAATGCCAAAAAGGGGAGAGTCCTTCCAGGAGGGAGTAGTCAACATTGTCCTATACTGGAGAAAGATTAGATAATATGACTATGGAGAAATACTTAAAAATCACCTTTGGAAGTCAATTGTGACCTCAGTCATAGACAACTTAGTCTAGATTGACAGATAAATGGAAATCGAGTATTATCTTTTCCCGTAATATATTTGTCAGTGAGGCAGTGCAGAGAGAAGGGAGGCAGTTGAGACTAAAACAAACAAGTACAAAGAAAAACAAAAACCCAGAGGAAAAAGGAAAAGCAAACTCAAAGATACACAGGTAGACTTATCAACTCTTCATTTACAAAATGATGGTTTAAAACTCTGAGCACTACCTTTTTAGATGAAAGAGTATTGAAATATGGCCAGTGACTAGGCCATAAGCTCTACAGTGACAAATAACATATCCGTCTTCTCACCACTGTATTGCAAATGATTAACTTAATTCCAGGCCTATTTTATGTTTTTAGTAATGGTTAAATAAGTTTTTCCTTAACCTACTCAGTGGCTTCTTTTCTGTCTTATTCCAACTTAATAGGAAGAGCCCTTACTAACTGTAATAACTACTTTGTATCACATATGACATGTGTTCAACTTCTGGTAACAGAGACCCAAAATAACAGTAGTGTTGTCATTCTAAGAGCTTATATTTCTCTCATATGAGAAAAGCACAAGAAAGACCATAATTGCAGCTGCGAGGTATATATTAAAAATCTAGGCTCCGATTTTCTGTTCTGTATTCCTTATTGGGTAGCTTCCATGCTCACACTGCAAGATGGCCTGCTCAAGGTATTATATTCATATTCTGGGCAGGAAGGCAGAAAGAAAATGGGTATAAGAGCAATTGCCTTCTGAGTCAGCCTTGGCCAAGGAATTTGGCTTACATGGATTCACCTGCCCTATCTGCAAGATAAGATGAGGAATATAGTTTTTTAAAAATTGCATATTTATACAAGACTACAGCTAACATTGTACTTAATTGTGAAATGTTGAAAGCTTTTTCTCTAAGATCAGGAACAAGATAAAGGTGCCCAGTCTGACCATTTCTATTCAGCATAGTACTGGAAATTTTAGCAAGAGCAATCAGGCAAGAAGAAGAAATAAAAAGCATCCAAATTGAAAAGGAAGAAGTAAAATTACCTTTGCAGATAACATGATTTTATATATAGGAAATCATAAAGACTCCACCAAAAAACCGTTAGAACTAATGAACAAATTCAGTAAAGCAGCAGTATATAAAATCAACATATGAAAATCAGTAGCATATATATACTAGCAGTGAATTATCTGAAAAGATAAAAGAAAGCCATCTCCTTTACAGTACCATCAAAAACAATGAGATATGCAGGAATAAACTTAACCAATGAGGTGAAAGAGCTATACACTGAAAACTGTAAGACATTGATGAAGAGACTGAAGAATATACAAAAAAAATGGAAAGATATCTCATGTTCATGGATTGGAAGAAATAGTATTTTTAAAGTGGCCACACTACCCAAAGACATCTTTTGGGTCAATGAAATTCCTGTTAAGATTGCAATGGCAGTTTCTGTATAAGTAGAAAAACAATTGTAATATTTATATGGAATCACAAAAGACCCTGAATGTGCAATGCAATACTGAGACAGAACAAAGCTGGAGACATCACACATCATGATTTCAAACTGTATTATAAAGTTATAGTAATTAAACAGTATGGTACTGTCAATAAAAAACACACATAGATCAATGGAACAGAAACGAGAGCCCAGAAATAAACTCATGCATATACAGTCAACTAATATTTGAGAGGGAGCCAAGAATACTCAATGGAGAAAAGAGAGTCTCCTTAATAAATGATGCTGAAAAATTAGATATTTACATGTAAAAGAATGAAGCTAGACCCCTCCCTGTCTTACACCACTCACAAAAATTAACTTGATAGATAAAATACTTAAGTGTAAGACATGAAACCATAAAACTAGAAGAAAAAAAGGAGAAAAGCTACTTGACATTGGTCTTGGCAATGACTTTTTGGATATGACACCTGAAGCATAAGAAACAAAAGCTAAATAAAGAAGTAGGAGTACCTCAAAGTAAAAGATTCTACACAGCGAAAGGAAGAATCAACAAAATAGAAGCTTAACCTACAGAATGGGAGAAAATACTGGCAAATTGCATATCTTACATATAAGGGACTAATACAATTCATAAGCAAAACAACTCCAACTAATTCAATTTAAAAATGGGCAAAGGACCTGAATAGACATTTTTCCAAATAAGATATTCAGATGGACAAAAGGAACATGAAAAAGTGCTTAGCATCACTAATCATCACGGAAATACAAATTAAAACCACTATGAGATATCACCTTACACCTGTTAGAATGGCTATCATCAAATACAAGTGATAACAAGTGTTTTCAAGGCCGTGGAGGAAAGGAACTCTTGTACACTGTTGGTGGCAATGCAAAACCACTATGGAAAATACTGTGGAGGTTCATCAAAAAGGAATTCCACTTCTGAGTATATATCCAAAGGAAGTGAAGTCACTATCTTGAAAAGACATCTGCACCACCATGTTCATTGCAACATCACTTACAATAGCTAAGACATGGAAATGAATTACATGTCCCACAATGGATCAATGGATAAAGAAATGTAGTATATGTAGTATAGTCAATGGAATACTATTCAACCATGAAAAAGAAAGAAATCCTACCATTTGTGACAATCTGGATGAACCTAAATAGCATTATGCTAAGTGAAATAAATTAGATAAAGACAACACTGTATGATCTCACATGTAGAATAAAAAAAAAATCAAACTCATAGAAACAGAGAAGAGATTGGTGGTTGCCAGAGGTGAGGAGCCAGGGGAAAGGGGGTTTGGGCAGATATGGGTGAAGGTGGTTGAAAGGTAGCCACTCCCAGTTAAGAGATAAATAAGTTCTTGAGATGTAATGTACAGCATGGGGACCGTAAAGAGTACCGTATTGTATATTTGAAAGTTACTAAGAGCATAGATTTTAAAAGGTCTCAGTACAATAACAACAAAATGTATCTATGTGAGGTGATGGATGTGTTAACTAAATTTATTGTGATAATCATTTTTCAATATATACATAAATTATTATGTTGTACACCTTAAACTAACACAAAGTTTTGTCTGTTATATCTCAGTGAAGCTGGAAAAGTAAAATGAATTGTATATGTTCATCTCCTATGTGTTCATAATGGAGAATGGGAAAATAATTTTTGGTAGACAAATATTAATTTATGAAATACCCTGCTGTGTCATTAAATGCAAATGAAACATTGAGTCCTGGTCTTATGTGAAAATTCAACAGCATTCTACCCAGTATTCCAATCTTCTATCTGGAAACTTTCTTCACATAGTTACCTCTTCTGTCTGTGCTCTGCCTGGACTCTAGTCTCTTGCTCTGTGTTCTTTATGTGACCTCAACCACTTAGCAACTTCATCATTTATATTTCCAGCCCAGACTTCACTTCTCAAAGACCTGTATATCCAACTGCCTCTTCAGGATTTCCACATGAATCACCATATATCCAGCATATGGAAAATTAAACTTATCCTTATCTTTCAAAAAACCTACATTTTATTTCTTACTCCAATATAGAGAACAATGGTATTTCTCTGTGCCTATTTTCTCAATCCAGAAAACTCAGAGAAATGTCAAGTGGAGTCAGGACTTTAAGTGTTATGTATAAGACCAAAATACTCATTTTGCTTACCATTATACTCTATAGCTACCTGACACCAACTCCAAAAACCCCTAAAAAAGAGAAGAAACAAACATAGAAAAAAGGGGGGTATAATTGAGACATTATAGAAATAAAAATCCTGATTTTATTATAGAGCGCCAAAACTTTTGATCAAAAAAGCATATGTATGATGAAATACCTAGGGGTAAATCACTCATGAAGTACAAAGATCATTTGTGAAATACATAGGTGTAAGCCGCTTTGAAATTCTTGCCCCACAGCCCTGTATAATATGGCTCCATATCTACCCAGGAGAGTTGAGAGATTTTGTGTTTAAGAAATAAATGGCACTCAGGTGCTTCCTCTCAAGAGACTTAGAATTCAACTTGATTTTTTTTTTCCTCAGGCCCTTTTATAATATCTGAGTACAAAACAATGGGAGAATCTTTGATGTGCACTCGGGCAATGTGCTTCTAAGTCATTAAACTCAAATTAGGTTGTTCCTTTTCCTTTGATGACTGTTTGTAAGTGAAGTGTTAACTTGAAATGGGTTAAACACTTGAACATGAGACTTGAAACAATAAAACTGCTAACAAAACATAGGGAAAAACTTCTTGGCATTGGTCTTGGCAATGGTTTTTTGGATATGACAGCAAAGCAAAAATCATTAAGTGGAACTGCATCAGACTGAAAAGTTCTGCACAGCAAAAGAAACAGTCAACAAGATGAAACAGCAATGTGCAGAATGGAAGAAATTATTTGAAAACCATTTATTTTATAAGGGGTCAATATCCAAAATATATAATTAGCTCATACAACTCAATAACAAAAATCAAACAATCTGATTGTTTTTTCCAAAGAAGACATGCACATGGCCAACAGGTACATGAAAAGATGTTCAACATGACTAATCATCGAGGCAATACAACTCATAACCACAGTGAGATATCTCCTCATATCTGTTAGAATGGCTATCATAAATAAGACAAGAGATAACAAGTGTTGATGAGTATGAAGAGAGAAAAATACCCTTGTGCACTGTTGGTGGGACTTTAAACTGCTACAACCATAGTGGAAAACAATATGGAGGTTCCTCAAAAAATTAAAAACTACCATATTATCCAGCAATTTCACTTCCGGAGATATATCCAGAGGAAATGAAAATAGGATGTTAAAGAGATACCTGCACCCTCCTGTTTATTGCAGTGTTACTCACAATAGCCAATATATGGAAACAACCTGTCTGTGAATGGACGAATGGATAAAGAAGATGTGGGAAAATATATATATATACAATGGAATATTATTCAGCCATGAGAAAGAAGAAAATCCTGCCACCTTCAAGAACCTGGATAGGTGGTGATGGCATTATGCTAAGTGAAAGAGACAGAAAATGACAAATAATGTATGATATCACTTATACATAAACACTTAGAGACAGAGAGTAGAATAGTGGTTAGCAGTGGATGAGAGATGGGAGAAATGAGAAGATGTTGGTCAAATGTTGCAAGATTCCAGTTAAGAAGTGTTTTAATCATCTAAAGCACAGCATTGTGATTATCGTTTACAATTCTGTATTATGTATGTGAAAATTGCTAAGAGAATAAATCTTAAATGTTCTTATTACAAAAACAGAAATGGTAATTATGTGACGTGATGGAGGTTTTAGTTAACACCATGGAGGTAATCATTTTGCAATATATAATCGTATCAAATCAGCAAGATGTACGCTTTACACTTAAACTTCGATTTATATGTCAAATATAAACCAGTAAAGCTGGAAGAATTTTTTTTTGCCATCCTGATGATTTTTCCTTGGGTCAATAAAGAACTTTGAAATAAAAAAAGAGAGGGAGAGGCCAAATACTTGGAGAAGACTTGCTCTTTCTTGACTGAGGATCCTTAAATGGATTATAAACTATGAGAAAAAAAGACAAAGAAAAAAGAAAAGTAGGGTTATTTGGTACAATTCTAAATACATTCAATTATTTATTAGAATCTGCTGTAATTATCATATTGCTGTGCTAGGGGAGGGATATATTGCAAAACTTAACATTTAATTAAATAATTTATGTGTACTTTATAATTACTTATTTTGTACTTATTGTATGAGAGGTGCTATGTGAGGTAGAGAGACGAAAGTAAATGAAAGTGAATCAGACACGAACATTGCCCCTAAGGACTTTAAAAAATGGTATAGGTTTCTCAAGCAAATGCAACTGGAGAAACTAGGAGAGAAAGCTTACTACTTGATTTAATATTCCTAGGTGCTAGCAGTTGTCTTCCCTGCCTGATATGATCCCTATTGGCCCATTGTCTTAAGCAGTTCAGTCAATGGAGAAAACTAGTCAACACTGCACCTTAGAGATGGGCAGAATTATTCAAGGTTAATTCATAATATAGGTCAAACCTTATATAAATTATTCAGACGTTATTACATTTCTGATAAAAGATAATACGGAATGATTTTATACCAATATATAAAATAATGTATACCAATAATTACAGTCCCTCTCTAGTTAAGAACACACCAACTCTACCCTTTTACTCTCCCCTTTTATGTTATTGATGTCACAATTTACCTATTTTTATGTTGTATATTCCTTAAATTATAGTAGCTATAGTTAGTTTTAGTACTCTTTTCCTTTAACCTTGATACTGCAGTTAAGTGGTTAAGTTATTTAATGGGAAAAGGGAAGTGTGTTCAAAAATAGTAATGGTAAAGTTGGATATACACAAGCAAAAGAAGGAAGTATGGACCCTACCCTATACCATATACAAAAAAAAAAATTCAAAATGAAACGCATAACTAAATTTAAGAGCTAAAGCTATGAAACTCTTAGAAGACAACAGAGGAGCAAATATTCACAGCCTTGGATTTAGCAGTGGTTTCTTAAATATGACCCCAACAGCACAGACAACAAAACAAAACAGATAAATTGTACACAATGAAAAGTAAAGAGTGGATAATGATGTTCCTAAATTAAGATTACACAATGTAAATTGGTATAAATTTTAGGTAAACAGAATCTTTACATACTAACACTAAAGACAGTAGCTTTTGCTTGTACAAAATATTGAACATTATCTGCTTTTTGTGTTTAGGTTTTTTATTTGAAAAATATATACATTTCTTTAGGATCATTCTAGATTTAGACAATCCAACAGTTCTTTCCCCCAGATCTTACACTTAGATGTCTAAAACTTTGTACCCTTTCTTGTTATGTGTTCTAGAGGGCATGAAGTATACCTGACTACTCCTGTTGCAATCTGTGCTTTCTGTTGTTTAAAGTATTTATGTGGCTCCTTGAGAGATTCTGCCTATCTATAGCAACAATTTATTAAACTCTCTTTTGTATGTAATACTTGAAAATAATAGTGTTTATTCCATGATTAGCAAGCTGAGAAGAGACAGAGGGTATTAAAAAAATGATCATTTTAATACTTTTTGCCAGTGTTAACTGGTCTTTTCCTCAACATTAGTGACAGATTAACAAGGATTAGAAAATGAGCACATTGGTTCTCAGAATATGATGAATGACAAGGGGATGCTCCTAGAACTACGCGAAATAATCTTTACATGAATTTCATGATTGAAAAATGGAAAGTTTGAGGGAGATCTATAGCTATTAACTAACTGTTTTAAAAATTAGAAGCATAATCTGCAGAGGAATTAGAAAAAGTCACTTAGATAGGCTGCTTGGCAGTTATGAATTTATGTGGAACACACAATGCTTTGGCATCCGTTTAGAAGTAGATTCCTCACTTGGCATTCAGACCTTCCATTGTCAAGCATGCCCGATATTGTAAATCTCCATTTGTGAGCATGGCTATTCTAAGAGGCTGAAATATGAAAATGACTTGCAAATCACCATTTGGGGCCTACATTGCAAAAGAAATAAAATTATAAACATGGCAACATTAGTATTTCCTGTCTGATTGTGTTGGTTTTAAAAAAAATATGTTTAATGTGGGCATGTAGACGATATATAAATGATTAAGCTGTGAATGAACCCTGATTACAGATACTTTTTAGTAAAGGAGACAAATCATATTCATGTTGTTCTGAGACATGTTACAGTTTTCTGTAGGATGTTAATTTGCAAATCAGTGGGCCACATTAAAATTGTATAGTGAAGTGATCATCAGGATCACTGCTGTGCTAATAGTGAGGGACAGTAGGTTGGGGGCGGGGGGGGGGCGGTGCTGAGAGAGAGAGAGAGAGAGAAAGAGAGAGAGAGAGAGAAACAGGGAGGCATTCGAATAAATAAATCCAGTATAACCATCCCACCCATCATTTTAGGAAATACATTTTGTAAATTCTGGCCATTTAGTCCCAGTAGTTCACAGATTGTCTTGTTTAACTTCGTTTTCATTAATTGGTGCATCAACATTTGCTACTTCCATTTTATATCATGATGTTATGTAAAACAATATGCATCAAAGGCTCTACTTTAATTATGCTTATTCAGATATGAGATCAAGTAGACAGGTATGAGGCCTCCACTTAATTAATTCCTTTCTTATTGAATCGAGTAAGGTAGTTTGATTATAAATGAAAGATTGACAAACTAATCACTGCTTGTAAAAAATGTTTATGTTATATAAAAATAACTACATGATTCTACAGATTGTTCCTCACACCATATTATTCTTGAGGGCCTCATTTTCACAGTAAGCCCTTTCATACATTAAGTACTGTGTTAGGCTCATGGCTGCATAGCTTCAAATGTCACATCTTCATATGTCTGTGTTCTAAATTGGAAGGAAGACGATAGAGCTAAAAGTTTTTTTGGTTTGTTTTTTCTTCCCTTTTATCATCGGTCTTTTTTATTGGAGGGAATGTCATCTAAAAATAACAGAAAACACTTTTCCTTTTGACTCAGTGGCCAGAATTAATCCGAACACTGGCAAAATGTATGTGTTGGGGAGGAGGCAGGTGTGTAGATAACTCTTCGTTCCTGAAGAATATTTACCAGTCCCAACAAATCTAGCATGACATTTGTCTATCTTTCCAACATTTCACACAATTATAACATCCAATGGAGAAAACTTGAATTCTTCAAATTTAGGGCCATACTTTATTCATTGTTTTATCTCTAACACCTGGCGTAGTTCCACCTTATAAACTATAAGCATAAATGTGTGTGTGTGTGTGTGTATACACACATATACAAGATAAACAGAAACAGGTGTGTGTGTATATACATGGAGATACATTAAAAATAAATATTATGTGTGTTCCATGTTTGTTGTTATTCTTCAGTATTATGTTGGCTAAATTAGGCCTTTTCCCATTCTATACAAAATTTAAGATCAATTTGTCAGTACGTACAAAATAACTTGGTGAGATTTTCATTGGGAAGAATAGGTTACTTTTTATTATGTGAAGCCTATGAAATTGATGGTACTAGATGGACAAAAACAGTAATGTCATCGGGTTCAATCTGACGGAATCTAAAAGTTTCTAAACCCTGAGATACAACTTGTGTAATCAGTACATTTAAAATGGAAATTGAAGCAAAGGAATACAGTGACCTGTAGAAGATTGTAAAATAATCAGTAGTAGAACTGAGACTTGAACCTAATCTATTCACTGTTAATTCAGTACTTTTACAAAATCAATCTTCTCAACCACCAATCCATCCAGTTATTCAACAGAAGAGTTTGATTGCTTATCTGTTATTAAGTTTTGATACCTTAGAGTTGCAGTGATAAATAATAACTTCTCTGTCCTTATGATTCAATATAATATTCTAAGTAAT
Organism: Aethalodelphis obliquidens; assembly: GCF_003676395.1. Classification (NCBI taxonomy): domain Eukaryota; kingdom Metazoa; phylum Chordata; class Mammalia; order Artiodactyla; family Delphinidae; genus Aethalodelphis; species Aethalodelphis obliquidens. The sequence continues at coordinate 60,488,084 of NW_020837951.1, read as the reverse complement.
ATGCTTAATACATTACTCTTTAAAAAGAAGGCACTTAATAGATTTCTGTCTAGTGAGTGATTCTCACTAGAGAATCTAGTCTGTCTAGTGAGAGATTTCACTCACTCTTTTCCTTTATTAAAAAATATTGATAATTTGGGAAAAAATGTATGTTAAAAACCTAAAGTCCCTATTCCTATTTGGTTTACAGTGTCACCCTTATGAACATCAGTAATCTAACATTTAGAAAAAATAACAGTAAATTCTTCATCCAATTTTATAAATGCCACATTTTCCCATGGTGGTATTTTAGATTTTCTTTTATTTTCCTTTTCTATTTTATTTATTTATTCATTTAATTATTTTAACATCTTTATTGGAGTATAATTGCTTTACAGTGGTGTGTTAGTTTCTGCTTTATAACAAAGTGAATCAGTTATACTTATACATATGTTCCCATATCTCTTCCCTCTTGCATCTCCCTCCCTCCCACTCTCCCTATCCCACCCCTCTAGGTGGTCACAAAGCACCGAGCTGATCTCCATGTGCTATGCAGCTGCTTCACACTAGCTATCTGTTTTACGTTTGGTAGTGTATATATGTCCATGCCACTCTCTCACTTTGTCACAGCTTACCCTTCCCCATCCCCATGTCCTCAAGTTCATTCTCTAGTAGGTCTGTGTCTTTATTCCCATCTTAGCCCTAGGTTCTTCATGACCTTTTTTTTTTTTTCTTAGATTCCATACATATATGTTAGCATACGGTATTTGTTTTTCACTTTCTGACTTACTTTGCTCTGTATGACAGTCTCTAGGTCCATCCACCTCACTACAAATAACTCAATTTTGTTTCTTTTTATGGCTGAGTAATATTCCATTGTATATATGTGCCACATCTTCTTTATCCATTCATCTGTTGATGGACACTTAGGTTGCTTCCATGTCCTGGCTATTGTAAATAGAGCTGCAATGAATATTTTGGTACATGACTGTTTTTGAATTATGGTTTTCTCAGGGTGTATGCCCAGTAGTGGGATTGCTGGGTCATATGGTAGTTCTATTTTTAGTTTTTTAAGGAACCTCCATACTGTTTTCCATAGTGGCTGTATCAATTTACATTCCCACCAACCATGCAAGAGTGTTCCCTTTTCTCCACACACTCTCCAGCATTTATTGTTTCTAGATTTTTTGATGATGGCCATTCTGACTGGTGTGAGATGATATCTCGTTGTAGTTTTGATTTGCATTTCTTTAATGATTAATGATGTTGAGCATTCTTTCATGTGTTTGTTGGTAATCTGTATATCTTCTTTGGAGAAATGTCTATTTAGGTCTCTGCCCATTTTTGGATTGGGTTTTTCCTTTTTTAGATATTGACCTGCATGAGCTGCTTGTAACTTTTGGAGATTAATCCTTTCTCAGTTGCTTCATTTGCAAATATTTTCTCCCATTCTGAGGGTTGTCTTTTTGTCTTGTTTATGGTTTCCTTTGCTGTGAAAAAGCTTTTAGGTTTCATTAGGTCCCCTTTGTTTATTTTTGTTTTTATTTCCATTTCTCTGGGAGGTGGGTCAAAAAGGATCTTGCTATGATTTATGTCATAGAGTGTCCTGCCTATGTTTTCCTCTAAGTGTTTGATAGTTTCTGGCCTTACATTTAGATCTTTAATCCATTTTCAGTTTATTTTTCTCTATGGTGTTAGGAAGTCTTCTAATTTCATACTTTTACATGTACCTGTCCAATTTTCCCAGCACCACTTATTGAAGAGTCTGTCTTTTCTTCACTGTGTATTCTTGCCTCCTTTATCAAAGATAAGGTGACCATATGTGCATGGGTTTATCTCTGGGCTTTCTATCCTGTTCCATTCATCTATATTTGTGTTTTTGTGCCAGTACCATACTGTCTTGACTACTGTAGCTTTGTAGTATAGTCTGAAGTCAAGGAACCTGATTCCTCCAGGTCCATTTTTCTTTCTCAAGATTGCTTTGGCTATTCGGGGTCTTGTGTGTTTCCATACAAATGGTGAAATTTTTTGTTCTAGTTCTATGAAAAATGCCGGTGGTAGTTTGATAGGGATTGCATTAAATCTGTAGATTGCTTTCGGTAGTAGAGTCATTTTCACAGTGTTGATTCTTCCAAACCAAGAACATGGTATATCTCTCCATCTATTTGTATCATCTTTAATTTCTTTCATCAGTGTCTTATAATTTTCTGCATACAGGTCTTTTGTCTCCTTAGGTAGGTTTTTTCTAGATACTTTATTCTTTCGTTGCAATGGTAAATGGGAGTGTTTTCTTAATTTCACTTTCAGATTTTTCATTATTAGTGTATAGGAATGCCAGAGATTTCTGTGTGTTGATTTTCTATCCTGCTACTTTACCAAATTCATTGATTAGCTCTAGTAGTTTTCTGGTAGCATCTTTAGGGTTCTCTATGTATAGTATCATGTCATCTGCCAACAGTGAGAGTTTTACTTCTTCTTTTCCTATTTGGATTCCTTTTATTTCCTTTTCTTCTCTGATTGCTGTGAATAAAACTTCCAAAACTATATTGAATAATAGTGGTGAGAGTGGGCAACCTTGTCTTGTTCCTGATCTTATTGGAAATGTTTTCAGTTTTTCACCTTTGAGGACGATGTTGGCTGTGGGTTTGTGATATATGGCCTTTATTATGTTGAGGAAATTCTCTCTATGCCTATTTTCTGCAGGGTTTTTTTCATAAATGGGTGTTGAATTTTGTCAAAAGTTTCTCTGCATCTATTGAGATGATCATATGGTTTTCCTCCTTCAGTTTGTTAATGTGGTGTATCACAATCATTGATTTGCGTATATTGAAAAATCCTTGCATTTCTGGAATAAACCCCACTTGATCATGGTGTATGATCCTTTTAATGTGCTATTGGATTCTGTTTGCTAGTATTTTGTTGAAGATTTTTGCATCTATATTTATCAGTGATATTGGCCAGTAGTTTTCTTTCTTTGTGATATCTTTGGTTTTGGTGTCAGGGTGATGGTGGCCTCGTAGAATGAGTTTGGGAGTGTTCCTCCCTCTGGTGTATTTTGGAAGAGTTTGAGAAAGATAGGTGTTAGCTGTTCTCTAAATGGTTGATAGAATTCGCCTGTGAAGCCATCTGGTCCTGGGCTTTTTTTTGTTGGAAGATTTTTAATCACAGTTTCAATTTCAGTGCTTGTGAGTGGTCTGTTCATATTTTCTATTCTTCCTGGTTCATTCTCAGCAGGTTGTGCATTTCTAAAAATTTGTCCATTTATTTCAGTTTGTCCATTTTATTGGCATATAGTTGCTTGTAATAATCTCTCATGATCCTTTGTATTTCTGCAGTGTCAGTTGTTACTTCTCCTTTTTCATATCTAATTCTATTGATTTGAGTCTTCTCCCATTTTTTCTTGATGAGTATGGCTAATGGTTTGTGAATTTTGTTTATCTTCTCAAAGAACCATCTTTCAGTTTTATTGATCTTTGCTATCGTTTCCTTCATTTCTTTTTCATTTATTCCTGATCTGTTTATGATTTCTTTCTTTCTGCTAACTTTGGGTTTTTTTTTTCTTCTTTCTCTAATTGCTTTATGTGCAAGGTTAGTTTGTTTATTTGAGATGTTTCCTGTTTCTTAAGGTAGGATTGTATTGCTATAAACTTCCCTCTTAGAACAGCTTTTGCTGCATCCCATAGATTTTGGGTCATCGTGTCTCCACTGTCATTTGTTTCTAGGTATGTTTTGATTTCCTCTTTGATTTCTTCAGTGTTTACTTGGTTATTAAATAGTGTATTGTTTAGCCTCCATGTGTTTGTATTTCTTACAGATCTTTTCCTGTAATTGGTATGTAGTCTCAAAGCGTTGTGGTTGGAAAAGATACTTGATACAAATTCAATTTTGTTAAATTTACGAACGCTTGATTTTTGACACAAGATATGATCTATCCTGGAGAATGTTCCATGAGCACTTGAGAAGAATGTGTATTCTGTTGTTTTTGGATGTAATGTCCTGTAAATATCAATTAAGTCCATCTTGTTTAATGTATCAGTTAAAGCTTGTGTTTCCCTATTTATTTTCATTTTGGATGATCTGTCCATTGGTGAAAGTGGGGTGTTAAAGTCCCCTACTACGATTGTGTTACTGTTGATTTCTCCTTTTTTGGCTATTAGTATTTGTCTTATGTATTAAGGTGCTCCTATGTTGGGTGCATAAATATTTGCAATTGTTATATCTTCTTCTTGGATTGATCCCTTGATCATTATGTAGTGTCGTTCTTTGTCTCTAGTAATAGTCTTCGTTTTAAAGTCTACTTTACCTGATATGAGTATTGCTACTCCAGCTTTCTTTTGATTTCCATTTGCATGGAATATCTTTTTCCATCCCCTCACTTTCAGTCTGTATGTGTCCCTAGGTCTGATGTGGGTCTCTTGTAGACTGCATATATATGGGTCTTGTTTTTGTATCCATTCAGCCAATCTGTGTCTTTTTGGTGGGAGCACTTAGTCCATTTACATTTAAGGTAATTATCGATATGTATATTCTATTCCCATTTTCTTAATTGTTTTGGGTTCGTTATTTTAGGTGTTTTCCTTTTCTTGTGTTTACTGCCTAGAGAAGTTCCTTTAGCATTGGTTGTAAAGCCGGTTTGGTGGTGCTGAACTCTCTCAGCTTTTGCTTGTGTGGAAAGGTTTTAATTTCTCCATCAAATCTGAATAAGATCCTTGCTGGGTAGAGTAATCTTGGTTGTAGGTTTTTCTCCTTCATCATTTTAAATATGTCCTGCCCTTTCTGGCTTGCAGAGTTTCTGCTGAAAGATCAGCTGTTAACCTTATGGTGATTCCTTTGTGTGTTATTTTTCCCTTGCTGCTTTTAATATGTTTTCTTTGTATTTAATTTTTGATAGTTTGATTAATATGTGTCTTGGTGTGTTTCTCCTTGGATTTATCCTGTATGGGAGTCTCTGTGCTTCCCTGACTTGATTAACTATTTCCTTTCCCATATTAGGGAAGTTTTCAACTATAATGTCTTCAAATATTTTCTTAGTCCCTTTCTTTTTCTCTTCTTCTTCTGGGACCCCTGTAATTTGAATATTGAAGCATTTAATGTTGTCCTAGAAGTCTCTGAGACTGTCCTCAGTTCTTTTCATTCTTTTTCTTTATTCTGCTCTGCAGTAGTTATATCCACTATTTTATCTTCCATGTCACTTATCCGTTCTTCTGCCTCAGTTATTCTGCTATTGATCCCTTCTAGAGAATTTTAAATTTCATTTATTGTGTTGTTCATTATTGTTTGTTTGTGCTTTAGTTCTTCTAGGTCCTTGTTAAACGTTTCTTTTATTTTGTCTTTTCTATTTCTAAGATTTTGGATCATCTTTACTATCATTATTCTGAATTCTTTTTCAGGTAGACTGCCTATTTCCTCTTCATTTATTAGGTCTGGTGGTTTTTTTTTATTGCTCCTTTATCTGCTGTGTTTTCCTGTCTTCTCATTTTACTCAACTTACTGTGTTTGGGGTTTCCTTTTCGCAGGCTGCAGGTTCGTAGTTCCTGTTGTTTTTGGTGTTTGTCCCCAGTGGCTAAAGTTGGTTCAGTGGGTTTTGTAGGCTTCCTTGTGGAGGGGACTAGTGCCTGTGTTCTGGTGGATGAGGCTGCATCTTGTCTTTCTGGTGGGCAGCTCCACATCTGGTGGTGTGTTTTGGGGTGTCTGTGGACTTATTATGATTTTAGGCAGCCTCTCTGCTAATGGGTGGGGTTGTGTTCCTGTCTTGCTAGTTGTTTGGCATAGGATGTCCAGCACTGTAGCTTGCTGGTCGTTGAGTGAAGCTGGATGCTGGTGTTGAGATGGAGATCTCTGGGAGATTTTCGCCGTTTGATATTACGTGGAGCTGGGAGGTCTCTTGTGGACCAGTGTCATGAAGTTGTCTCTCCCACCACAGAGGCATAGCACTGACTCCTGGCTGTTGCACCAAGATCCTTTCATCCACACAGCTCAGAATAAAAGAGAGAAAAAGTAGAAAGAAAGAATTAGTAGAAGTAGAAAGAGAAAAAGAAAGGCGGGAGGGAGGGAGGGAGGAAGGAAGGAAGGAAGGAGGGAAGGAAGGAAAAAAAGAGAGATAAAGTAAAATAAAGTAAGATAAAATATAATAAAGTTATTAAAATAAAAAAATAATTATTAAGAGAAAAAAAAAAAAACAGACGGATTGAACCCTAGGACAAATGGTGGAAGCAAAGCTATACAGACAAAATCTCACACAGAAGCATACACATACACACTCACAAAACGAGGAAAAGGGGAAAAAATAATAAATCTTGCTCTCAAAGTCTACCTCCTTAATTTGGGATGATTCCTTGTCTATTCATGTATTCCACAGATGCAGGGTACATCAAGTTGATTGTGGAGCTTTAATCTGCTGCTTCTGAGGCTGCTGGGAGAGATTTCCCTTTCTCTTCTTTGTTCTTACAGCTCCCAGGGGCTCAGCTTTGGATTTGGCCCTGCCTCTGCGTGTAGGTCGCCGGAGGGTGTCTGTTCTTCACTCAGACAGGACGGGGTTAAAGGAGCCGCTGATTCGGGGGCTCTGGCTCACTCAGGCGGGGGGGAGGGAGGGGCACGGAGTGTGGAGCGAGTCTGTGGTGGCAGAGCCCAGCGTGATGTTGTGCCAGCCTGAGGCGCACTGCGTGTTCTCCCAGGGAAGTTGTTCCTGGATCCCGGGACCGTGGCAGTGGCGGGCTGCACAGGCTCCCCGGAAGGGGGGTGTGGGTAGTGACCTGTGCTGGCACACAGGCTTCTTGGTGGCGGCAGCAGCAGCCTTAGCGTCTCATGCCCGTCTCTGGGGTCTGCGCTTTTAGCCACGGCTCGCTCCCATCTCTGGAGCTACTTTAAACAAGTGCTCTTAAATCCCTCTCCTCGTGCACCAGGAAACAAAGAGGTAAGAAAAAGTTTCTTGCCTCTTCGGCAGGTCCAGACTTTTCCCTGGGGTCCCTCCCTGCTAGCCGTGGTGCACTAACCCCCTGCAGGCTGTGTTCACGCCACCAACCGCAGTCCTCTCCCGGCGCTCGGACCGAAGCCCGAGCCTCAACTCCCAGCCTGGCCTGCCCCGGCAGGTGAGCAGACAAGCCTCTCGGGCTGGTGAGTGCCGGTCGGCCCTGATCCTCTGTGCGGGAATCTCTGGGCTTTGCCCTCCGCATCCCTGTGGCTGCGCTCTCCTCCACAGCTCCGAAGTTTTCCCCCCTCCGCCACCCGCAGTCTCCGCCCGCGAAGGGGCTTCTAGTGTGTGGAAACCTTTCCTCCTTCACAGCTCCCTCCCACTGGTGTATGCCCCGTTCCTATTCTTTTGTCTCTGTTTCTTCTTTTTTCTTTTGCCCTACCCAGGTACGTGGGGGGTTTCTTGCCTTTTGGGAGGTCTGAGGTCTTCTGCCAGCGTTCAGTAGGTGTTCTGTAGGAGTTGTTCCACGTGTAGATGTATTTCTGGTTTATCTGTGGGGAGGAAGGTGACCTCCGCGTCTTACTCTTCTGCCATCTTTCCAGAAGCCTCTACAGTTTTCTTTGTATTTTATTAAAATTTTTCCTGTAGTTGCAAACTCTAAGGTAGTTCTTTATTCTAAAAAAAATTTCGTTTACCTTCACTGCACTTATATAAATACATATGAAATATTTGTTAGCTCATGAAAAAGAGGGTACATGCAATTTTCTTTTTTCTTCTTTTTTGATTTTTTCTTTTTCTAATTGGGGTATAGTTGGTTTACAATGTTGTGTTAGTTTCTACTATACAGCAAAGTGGAGTTCCCTGTGCTATATAGCAGGTTTTTATTAGTTACCTGTTTTACACATAATAGTGTATATATGTCAATCCCAATCTCCCAATTCATCCCACCCCAACCCTTTCTCCCTTGGGGTCCATTGATTTTTGCAGTAAAATAATACTTCCCCATTGCAGCCGAAAATTCAGATGCAGTGATTGGTTGAGTCAGGGGTTAGAAAATATTCCCTCCCCTTATTAGAAAATGAAGGGAGTTTTCAACCAGTTCTGAACTCTATATGTCACTCTGTATGTTCATTGGCTCGCCTCTGGGTAGAATCCAAGAAGCATACAGGATAGTGCTGAAAAGGATTCTGTAATCTTGAAATGACTCATACCACTGAAAGCCTTTTGTTCATTTATTTTAGATCTTTTAAAAACTACTCTTTAAATCTAGGGCTAGAAATGCTTGGAAAAAAATCTTAGTTGCTCAGTCCATGTGTCACATTGCTGCATCTTGTGATTCTGTTACCATAGTTGAGGATTTAACTTCTTTCTCCTTCCCTACCTCAATTTCTTCATGCCCTTAACATTTTTAATGTTATTTATTACAGTTTTTTTTAATTTGCTAATCTGTATTCACATTTATGTGAAATAATTTCACTGCTGAGAGTAGTAGTATAGTATGATTATATTTCTTGTACAAATTTTAATTTCCTACAGTTAAAAATTATTTAACAGCATTTTTCATTTGTTTAGTCTTTAATGCACCTGTTTCTATATCATTGAAAAGTGCAAACAGAATTGCCTTATGCTTATAAATAATATTTCAAAATGAAAATTGTTCTAAATTTGCTTTGTTATATTTTTATTTCTTGGAAAATTTTCACTTTTGCATATGTCACGTGGCTCCAACCTAGATGTATTGCTCTTTAAGCAAAGTGCACAGTTACAACTAGGAACTTCATGTCATTATTGAATATCCTGGTTTCTAGATTTCATGTTATCCTCTTTCTTGCATGCTAAGGTATATATTACAATAATTCCTAAAGTAAATTAGGAGATAAATGTAAATTTACTTTTATCTTTCTAAAGTAAATGGAAGGTGAATTGGTCCAGTTGTTAAAGGTCTGAAAACATCTATACTCCCTTTTTACAATTGATGATATCGTTTAACTTTGTATATAATGAAAGGAAAGTATAATTTTAGGAAAATAATTTGCCTATGGATTTTCAGTCCTTTGCTCCAATTTATTATTATTCTCCAGTGTTGTGGAGAAGTCTGATGACATTTAAACTGCAATTCATTTGTAAGTGATCCCCAAGTATCAGTATGTCTAATCCATTGCTCTAGAGTTACTCAGTGTCTCCAAAGAATTATGCTGAAATCTGCTACTTCTGTGTTATGATTGTGACTTGCAGAATTTTAGAGCAGATAGTGAAAGGGTCTCACCATTCAGTAGGAGACTTTATCTTTCTTTTTACCTAATTTCTACTCTACTCTACCAAGCAACCCCCTGTTTTCTGCCTTTCATCTTCTATGGGTACAGACATTAGTTAATCTTTGGTTCCTTCCAGGAATGGATGAATGAAAATTGCAGGTCTGTACGAGATGGGAAGATAGGATTTCTGTCTTTTACCAGTTAGCTGACAAATTCAAGTTAATGCATAAAAATTTCCCAATTGCAAAAATTTATTCACATTTTTTGTATAAAAAATGAAATTTACTGTAATGATTTATTGAAATTTAGTATAATGCTTTATCAAAAATTAATTTATAGTTTAATATTAAGATTTCATAGTATTCTGGCTATCTTTTATAAAATTCCATGTATAGTAATAAGTTTAATTTAAACACAAGGTATACATTTTTTAAATGGAAGAAATCTGAATATCCGAAAATACAGAAATGGTTAATTATAATGGGGCATCTTTACCAGGTGGAAATGAATGTTCTTGAGTTAGTAAGGATTATGGGTGATTTCATATCATTTCTAATTTTTTTTCCCTAAAATGCTTATGTATTAGTTTTATAACCAGGAAAATCAACTATTTTAAAAATATCTGTGTGGGCAGTACAGCTTTGCATATTTTAAAATAACTATTAAACAAATTATGAAAAGTAATTCCACTTATTGCCCTATAAAAGCATTTTAAACTTTCTAATATATTTTGGGAAAAAGTATTAATCATGATCTAAAAGGTCCTTCTAAGGCCATGCTACTGACTGTGGCACTGAGTAGGAGAACCCAAAAAGAATAGAAAGAAAGGCTGTTAATATATTGTGTTTCGGAGACACATTTAAATGGCTTACCAGTTTTTTGCATGTTTCCATCATCTGTTAGTGCCTTGATTAAAAGCTAATCACATTGTTGATCCAGAGTATCTATTTACAGAAAAAAAGAGCAGAGGAGCAGTAAACACATGCGATAAGAAAATATGGTTATAAAGGCAAAACAATTGAGCTTTTGGGAATCAATTTCATTCTCATCCTTGAAACCGATTTCCAGTATTTATTTAACATATAGGCATTATTAGCCTTAGAGTACTTTGGTGTAGGTCTCATTTCTCTTTTCAGCTCTGTGACCCTGAATCTTAATTTCTCTATTTTTAAAATAAAAATTTTAGTACTTATTCCTGCCTGTCTTATAAAATGTAGTGATTTTTAAAATAAGTGAACTGGAAAATGGAAGGAATTGTATAAAATAAATATATAAGGATGAATTCTAGCCTTCCCTTTTGGATGTCATTCAAGAATAAAAATCTCTAAAGCTTTTAAAAATTATTAATAAATCAAAAAACATGTACTTTGAATTTTAATTATAAATAATAGCTCCTCTTTGACAGTGTCATCTTTATTGTGCCATAATTTCATACTTTTCATGAATAATTCCTCGAAGCTTTAAGGAGTTTAGTTTTACTTCTTGTGACGGTTTGTATACAAAAGAAAAAAAATCACACAAATTATTAGATTTTTTTTTATTGAATAGATTATCATGATATCTAGCTGTATAGTATATCAGAAATCCTAAGGAAATAGTTTAATCTAAATACTTTAATCTAGAAATATATTAATATAGAAGGCATAACCTAGACATAGGCATTGTGAACAGAAGCAACATTTCTTAAACCAAGGGCCTTTTTATTTCCCTCAGAAGCAAAACCTTTTCTCAACAATCTACATTCATCCACAAGAGAAAGGTTTTAAAGAGGCTTTAACGATCATTAATTCAGTTCTTTTGTTTTAGAAATGAAGAAGCTAAAGGAGAGGAGATAAATAATTTTTCTGTCATCACCCCGTGAGTTTCTGGAGTAATTTCAATGAAAGAGCCAAGGGACATGACAAACCAAGCCCTTCCATTGCACCCCAAACTGCTGTCTTCTCCTAATGGTTGTGGCATAAGAGCTGTGCCTGTGGATATTTAAGAGTGGGCTTTTGGCTCAAAATGATTAAAGAGTATATGAATATGTATTTTAATAAATTTCAGCTTTCCAAGTCAGAAAATTAACTAAAGACTTTGAATAAAATTTGCAAAACGCTTACCTCATATTTAAGACTTCCTTTTAAATCTTTCAGACATTATCGATAAATTTTTACAAAATGTGCTGTTCTGGCATAAAATAATGGTATTTTTAATACCAGTTTATATCATGCATCGGTAAACAAATCCCAGGAGGCAGGATGAGTTAGCCATTCTTATAATATGAACCCGTCCATGGGCCTGCTGCTAAATATGTAGCATTTCTCTTACAAATTAAAGTTAATATTCATTAGTTCATGTTCCTTATTAAATGCTTTCCATTTACCCCAGATATCAAATAGCCAAGTGTTTGTTACACTTGAAGGTGTGGAGGAACAAAAGGACTTCACAGAGGATTGTCCAATTTTACATGGCTTTAAAAGCTTTACAATGCCATTTTTCCTTATATAGCACTTGGCGATATAGGAGAGTGAAAAGAAATTAGTCCTGTAGTTTTTATATTCTCCACTTCCCATTTGATCTCACTCCTGCGCTCCTTCTTCTGGTAAAGTGTAGGAAATTCTTATCAGGTAGTAATTTGCATATCCAATTTACTACTGATGATTAAGCATTAATTTGGGTATAATGTCAAGAAAATCACTGCCAGGTCATACTTGCTGGATTTATACAATTGACATTTGATATTACTCTAAGTTTGTTTCCCAAGCATGCTCAGAGAAGAAAATAATAATAACCACAAAACATCTATTGGATTTATAAAAGTTATTGGGATGATTATCTCTAATTCTCACAAAATTGTGAGGAATCAAATGTGTAACTTGGTACCATCATTAGCATCCTTATTTAAATAAGGAAACTGAAACACAAGATCATGTTTAATATAAACAGCAGAGTGGGATTCATTTCTGTGTGTTCCAGACTCCAAAGCCTGCACTCTTCTACTGTAACACTCATAGAAACAAAAGCTATTGAGTCAGCCTTTATCAAATGTCTGTTAAACATCTAAGTGTTTATTCTATTTTTAAATCTCTGGAGAAAAAATTCAGTTTTCCAAGTATATAGCTAGAATTCACAATGTCACCAGTCTTATGCACATGAGGCAATAAAATCTACCAGTGGCTGCGTTCAGGAAGTTCTTTTTTTTTTGGCTTCAAGGTGTGACAAATTTGTCATCTAACCTAAATCCATAGTTTTGTATATGTGCAAACATACACACAAAATGCATGTTTATATTTGTTTTTTAATCTCAGAATATATGTTTGTGTTGTACACATGTAATTATAGGTTATTATGTCATTATATGGAGTATGTAATATGACCTCTCATATAAATTGATTTCCCAAACTTTTTATCTGCAATATAAATAGTTCAAATTAATTTCTTCTTCCTATGAAGATTTAATTTGTAATATCTTAGTTATGCCCTAATGAGTATTCTACTTTTATCTTTCTTCCATGTTCCAATTTGTTACAGAAATTAAATTAGTCAATCATAATTCATTTTCCACGAATTGGTAATGACAACTATACTCAGCTGACACCTATACTTATTCACAACTGGATTCTACTTTTTAAATTAATATGTTGTCTAGGTACTAAACTAAGCTTGCTGGCTGACAGTGTTTATTTTCCTGTACTCCCCATTCATGGGAATTAAGAGAAAATGGACAGTGTATCCTTTCCCCTATTGTATTCTCTGTCATTTCATTAGTTTTTAATGAGGTCTTCTGTAGAACTGGTTCTAGAGGGCAGTCAGGCCCAGAGGCTTATGCAGTACTTTGTGATTTAGAAATGTGAAAAGAGAAGTTTTTGCTTGCAAATATTTAGTGTTAGTGTAATATTTTCCAGACTTTTTAGGGAAAATCCAAGATCGATACATTTGTGTAATGAATAAAGGAATGAGTAAAGGAATAGGACTGTTTATTAGCCTGTCATTTAAATTAAACCCTTTTACAGAAATTTATGAAAATATAAGCTGAAAATAAAATAATTCCTGTGAAAGTTGAAGAAAAATTGTCCTTTTCAGTCATTTTAAAGTCCTTATACCTACGCTCACTAGGGCCTTCCCCCAGGTGGGTATTTCACTTTCTCTTAGAGCACAGTTCATGATTTTGATTATCAATGTTCTTGGATCCATCAGAATTAGATGAAGAACAAGTTCCTACAAATATAGCTTCTTAATAAATTACCCTGATTATGCTGATAAGTTTTCTAACACCTTTCCTTTACTTGTCATTTGCTTACTCTGAACCCAGAGTTTCCCTGGACCACTTGGAGAATTTTCTTCTTATATGTATGTTCTTGGTTGTGACTGACTTCAATCTTGTCAGTGTGATTCCATCAAATTATTCTTATGGTGCCTCGTTTTTCATACTCGTAATCTCATTTATATTTTCTATAACTTTAAGAGATTTGGTGCTGGAGTTAGCGATTGTACTCAAACTACCACCTGTATGAAATTCCCAAATAAAGTTTGAGAGGGAGGAAAGAGAGATGATGTATAGATATAATTATATTTTGTTAAGATTGGTTGATTCATTTTTAACCTGAGGATATAGGAAAAGGGACTAGGCGATTGAGTGTACTCACAATTTTTATGCGGGTAATACTGATACTCATATTATAGTCATAGGCAATTCAGCTTCCAGAGAGCTGAAATTGATGTTTTCTAAGAAGTCCCTTTGACCAAACATCAGAAGGGACAGGCAAGAGATATTAAGATGCTATGACCAGAGTAAAAGATCAGTGCTTGCAAATATAAACTGTAAATCGGATGTCAAAGTATAGATGTTTTGAATTACGTGTGTTGATTTTTCAATCCAGCTGAATCCAGGCAAGTGTATATAGTGTGCTTCAGGATGAGAAGGAATCAAGATTTATTTATTTAATGAAGATTAATGATTTTCTGAATAATGCATTCTCAGAAACTCTTGGGAAGACAACCAAAGGCAAAATAATTAATAAAGAATACTAGCAAAAATAACAAAAAAAATAACAATAGTATTCACTAAGTGATTGCTAAGAGCCAGATGCCTTAGTCTATTCAGGCTGCTATAACAAAATACCATCAATTGGGTGACTTATAAACAATAGAAGTTTATTTCTCACAGTTTTGGAGACTGGGAAATCCAGGATCATGGTGCAGGCAGATTTGATATCTCGTTGTGGCTCATTGACAGCTGTATTTTCACTATGTCCTCACATCACAGAAGGGTTGAGGGAGCTCTCTGGGGTCCCTTTTAAAAGTGGACTAATCCCATTCCTGAGGGCTCTGCGCTCATGACCTAATTACTTCCCAAAGGTCCCAGCTCTTAATACCATCAAATTGAACATTGAGTATCAACCTATGAATTTGGGAGGTAGGGCACAAACTTTCAGACCACAGCACCAGGTATTTTAATGCCGTTGTTATCTGATGTAATTTTTTAGGAGACAATAATCCTATTATTTCATCTTACGAAGGAAAAAAGTGAAGGTTTAAAGAAACTATGAAGTGGGACATTCAAGATGATGGAGGAGTAAGATGTGGAGATCACCTTCCTCCCCACAAATATATCAAAAATACATCTACATATGGAAAAACTCCTACAGAACACCTACTGAATGCTGGCAGAACACCTCAGAATTCCCCAAAGGCAAGAAGATCCCCACGTACCTGGATAAGGCAAAAGAAAAAAGAAAAAACAGAGACAAAAGAATAGGGACGGGACCTGCACCTCTGGGAGGGAGCTGTGAAGGAGGAGAAGTTTTCACACACTAGGAAGCCCCTTCACTGGTGGAGACGGTTTGGGTGGGGGGAAGCTTTGGAGCCACGGAGGAGAGCGCATCAACAGGGGTGCAGAGGGCAAAGTGGAGAGATTCCTGCACAGAGGATTGGTGCCTACCAGCACTCACCGGCCGGAGAGGCTTGTTTGCTCACCTGCTGGGGTGGGTGGGGGCTGGAGCTGAGGCTCAGGCTTCAGAAGTCAGATCGCAGGGAGAGGACTGGGGTTGGCTGTGTGAAAACAGCCTGAAGGAGGCTAGTGTGTCACAGCTAGCCGGGATGGAGTCCTGGAAAAAGTCTGGATTTGCCTAAGAAGCAAGAGGCCATTGTTTTGGGGTGCTCGAGGAGAGGGGATTCCTACCCTGTCTGCCCACAGAAGGCAGAGCACTGCCTAAGCGAGCTCCAGAGATGGGCATGAGCCACGGCTATAAGCTTGGACCCCAGAGACGGGCATGAAATGCTAACACTGCTGCAGCCACCAAGAATCCTGTGTGCAAGCACAGGTCACTATCCACACCACCCCAGGAGCCTGTGCAGCACACCACTGCCAGGGTCCCATGATCCAGGGACAAGTTACCCGGGAGAACACACAGTGTGTCCCAGGCTGTTACAAGGCCCCTGCTGCAGCAGGCTCGCCCCACATTCCAGTTATAAATACTGTACCCATCCCTCCCCCTTGCCTGAATGAGCCCCCTAATCAGCCGCTGCTATAGCACCATCATGTCTGGGCAGGAACAGATGCCTGAGGGTGATCTACACGCAGAGGTGGGGCCAAAACCAAAGCTAAACACCAGGAGCTGAGCGAACAAAGAAGAGAAAGGGAAACCTCTCTGTGCAGCCTCAGGAGCAGCGGATTAAATCCCCACAATCAGCTTGATGCACCCTGCATCTGTGGAATACCTGAATAGACAATGAATCTTCCCAAACTTGAGGTGGTGGACTTTGGAAGCAACTGTAGACTTCGGGTTTGCTGTCTGCGACTGATTTGTTTCTGATTTTTATGTTTATCTTAGTTTAGTTTTTAGCTTCTGTTATCATTTGTAGATTTATTTATTTGGTTGCTCACTTTTTTTAAAAATTATTATTACTTTCTTTACTTTTTATTTTAATAATTTTATTTATTTATTGTTCCTTCTTCTTTTCCCCCTTTTCTTCTGAGCTGTGTGGCTGCCAGGGCCTTGTGCTCTGGCGGTGTGTGAGGCCTGAGCCTTGGAGGTGGGAGAGCTGAGTTCAGGACATTGGACCACTAGAGACTTCCTGGCCCAGGTAATATCAATTGGCCAGAGCTCTCCCACAGACCTCCATCTCAATGCTAAGACCCAACTCCACCCAACGGCCAGCAAGCTCCACTGCTGAACGCCGCATGCCAAACAACTAGCAAGACAGGAACACAAACCCACCCATTAGCAGAGAGGCTGCCTAAAATCATATTAAGTTCAAGATACCCCAAAGCACACCACCAGATGCGGCCCTGCCTACCAGAAAGACAAGATCCAGCCCCACCCACCAGAACACAGGCACCAGTCCCCTCCAACAGGATGCTTACACAACCCACTGAACCAACCTCACCCACTGGGGGCAGACACTAAAAACAATAGGAAATATGATCCTGCACCCAGAGAAAAGGTGACCCAAACACAGTAAGTTAAACAAAATGAGAAGACAGAAAAATACACAGCAGATGAAGAAGCAAGGTAAAAATCCACCAGATGAAACAAATGAAGAGGAAATAGGCAGTCTTCCTGAAGAAGAATTCACAGTAATGGTAGTAAAGATAATCCAAAATCTTGGAAATAAAATGGAGAAAATACAAAAATCGTTTAACAAGGACATAGAAGAACGAAAGAGCAAACAAACAATGATGAACAACACATTAAATGAAATTAAAAATTGTCTAGAAGGAATCAATAGCAGAATAACTTAGGCAGAAGAATGGATAAGTGACCTGGAAGACAAAATAGTGGAAATAACTACCACAGAGAAGAATAAAGAAAAAAGAATGAAAATAATTGATTACAGTCTCAGAGACCTCTGGACAACATTAAGTGCACCAACATTCAAATTATAGGGGTCCCAGGAGAAGAAGAGAAAAAGAAAGGGACTGAGAAAATATTTGAAGAGTTTATAGTTGAAAACTTACCTACCATGGCAAAGGAAATAGTCAAATACAGGATACAGGATAAATGCAAGGAGAAACACACCAAGACACATATTAATCAAACTATCAAAATCAAATACAAAGAAAAAATATTAAAAGTGGCAAGGGAAAAGCAACAAATAACATACACGGGAATCCCCATAAGGTTAACAACTTTCAGCAGAAACTCTGCAAGCCAGAAGGGAGTGGCAGGACAAATTTAAAGTGATGAAAGGGAAAAATCTACAACCAAGATTGCCCTACCCTGCAAGGATCTCTTTCAGATTCGACAGAGAAATTAAAACCTTTACAGACAAGCAAAAGCTAAGAGAATTCAGCACCACCAAACCACTCTACAACAAATGCTAAAGGAACTTCTCTAAGCAGGAAACACAAGAGAAGAACAGGACCTACAAAAACAAACCCAAAACAATTAAAAAGATGGTAATAGGAACATACATATCGATAATTACCTTAAATGTGAATGGATTAAATGCTCCAACCAAAAGACACAGGCTGGGGCTTCCCTGGTGGCGCAGTGGTTGGGAGTCCGCCTGCCAATGCAGGGGACACGGGTTCGTGCCCTGGTCCGGGAAAATCCCACATGCCATGGAGCGGCTAGGCCCGTGAGCCATGGCCGCTGAGGCTGCACGTCCAGAGCACGTCCGTTGCTTCGCAACGGGAGAGGCCACAACAGTGAGAGGCCCGCGTACCGCAAAAAAACAAAACAAAACAAAAAGAAACTCCCTCAGATGAGGTTTTGAGAATAATTCCTGACCTACCTGTAAACAGAAAAGGTCTCTTAGACTAACTGTGTATGTCTACTTTAGAAATTATCAGTGTTTAAAAATTTAGATAGTGACTCATTTGTCATTTGTGTATATTACAAGAAAATGGATATATATATATATATATATATATATATGCATTGTTTTTTGCTACTAAAGCCCATATTACAAAAACAATATTGGTCCTAATTAATGTTAAATGGAATTTTCTAATGCATATAAATATATTTCCAGATCGTCTAGACATGATTTTCTGAATATTATGTCTAAAATTGTTCTTACATGCCTTTAGCAGTGGCTTATAGGTAGCTGTAGACATGTGATTATGACTTATAAAGAAGCTAGCTGTCAGCAGATTTCAACTAGAAAACATTCTACTAACTACTTTGACCTTTGGTTTTTGTATCTGTTTGTATGTCTGAACTTAGCTTTGACTGCTTTCCCAACATATTTATTACAGCACTTTTACTATTATGTTAGGTATTATTTCTGTGAGTTCTATAAAATTATTAACTAACTTCTTAGTGTAGATTAGTTGCTTTTGTGCATGCTACTCGTCTACTTGTTAAAAACACCTATTTCAAATTTTTCTCAAGGATTCCTTCGTGGTTTTTTTGGTGGCATTTTAAGTGAAAATAAAATTCATTTATTGATAATAGAAAAAATGAGTTCATGAAGAAAAATATTTTTTATTTCAGTGAGCAAGGAATGATAACAGCAGGAAGGTATAGTGTAGGAGTGGAGAATAAGAAAATAACAAACTATCCTAATAATATATTCAAGTTACATTCTTTCACTTTTTTATCTTTGTCCTTTTATCATCATCGAAATTCCTTCTCAATTTAAAATTCAGATAACACTAATGTTTGAATTTTGTTTGTGTGGTTATAAGATCTACATATCTAATCAATGTCTGGTTAATTTTTACATATAACATGTTTTTACATGATTATATTTTACTTATACATTATTACTGAAAGTCAAGCTATGTTGATAAATAATTATATTAGTCAGCTAAGGCTGCTATAGCAAAATACCGTAGACTGGGCAGATTAAACAACATAAATTTAGTTTTTCACAGTTCTAGAGGCTGGAAGTCTAAGATCAAGGTGCTGGCAGGGTTGATTTCTGGTGAGACCTTTCTTCCTGGCTTGCAGACAGCCACCTTCTTACCTTGTCCTCCCATGGCCTTTCTTCTGTACAGGAACACTCTTGGTGTCTCTTCTTCTTATGAGGTTACAGGTCCTATTGTATCAGGGCCTGCTGTAGACTGAATGTTTGTTTTTTCCCCAAATTTATATGTTGAAACCTAATCCCCAGCGTGATGGTATTTGGAAGTGGTGATTAGGTCATGAGTGTTCCACATGAATGACATTAACATCCTTATAAAATAGACACAGAGAACTCCTTTGCCCCTTGGGCCATCTTAGGACACAATGAGAAGACAACCATCTATGAACTATGAACTAGGAAGCAGGTCTGCACCAAACATTGAATTCTAGAACTTACCCAGCCTCCAAAACTGTGAGAAATAAATGTCTGTTGTTCATAAGTTACCCAATGTTACTTTTGTTATAGCAGCCCAAACAGAATAAGGAAGGGCCACACACTTATGACCCCTGTTTAACCTTAATATCTCCTTAAAGGCCGTATCTACAAATAGTCACGTGGAGGGTTAAGCTTCAGCCTGTGGATTTTTTGGGGGACACAGTTCAGTCTAAAAGAGTGATATGTTCCTGAAATATTGCTATTGGAATATGTCCCCATTATATTATACAATTATTGTCACACTTTTCTTTCATCTACATGTTTTGTAATACTTCATATTGTATGAAAATGATTTAAAGATACATAAAATATCATTTTTAATACCTACATGAGCTTTTAAAGGGGAATCCCTGATCAGTTATATCGTTTTTCTATAGCATTTATAAAGAAATAATACTCTTAAATCATTGTCAGTGGATGACAGAGTGGGCAATTGCTGAGGAGCAATAGCTGATGATTAAGTAATGACCTCGATGTAATCCTAGGACATAGATGAATACACAATTCAATGAAACCAATTAATTGATATTTCATATGAAATATCCTTGGATTAAGACATTCAGAGCCAAGACAATACATTCAGGTCCCAAGAAGACTATACAAATGTGTAAAATTGCAGTGCATAAAGCCGTAGAATGGGATGGCATCTGTGTACAACTGAAATACATATTTCCCATCTAAAAGCATTCAGATATGTTAAGTGTTTGAAAGCACTGTGTCAGGGAAGCCAAACTATTTTGGGGATAAAATTTAGGCTGCAGAGTCTTAATTTCCATTCTCTCATATAGTCTATAACGAATGGGGTAGTGGTTTTCTCTTCAGACATCTTTTAAAAATCTTTTATGGTTTGGGGCTTGAATAAAATGCAAAACAGTTTGCAGTCTGTACTAGGAGCTAAATTTCCTGTATAGTACATGAAATAAAGGTTTGCTTTGTTGTTATTTCAAGATGGATTGTGAAACTTAAATATCAAGGCATATTAGTTTCTGATGCTGCCATAATAAAGTACCACAAACTGGAAGTATTAAAAATCATAAATTTATTGTCTCAGAGTTCTGGAGGTTAGTAGTCTGAGATCAGAGTGTTGGCAGGATTGACTATTTCTGAGCACTGTGAGGGAGAATCTGTTCCAAACCTTCCTCCTAATCTCTGGTGGTTTGCTGGCATCTTTGGTGTTCTTTGACTTCTGCCGCATCACCCTTATATCTTCACAAAGTGGTCTCGGTATGTGCCTGTGTTCAGGTTTCCCTTTTATAAGGACACCAGTCATATTGGATTGGTGGCCCACCCTACTCCAGTGTGACTTCATCTTAACTAATTATGTATGCAATGACCCTGTTTCCAAAGAAGTTCACATTTATTAGGTCCAAGGGCTTAGGACTGCAGCATATGAATTTTGATGGAACACAGTTCAACCCATAACACAAGGGTAATATCAACCAATATTCTTGACTGAAAGAATGATGCTCCCACTTGCCACAGTGAGCTCTGGGCTTCAGGCAAGCTCATGCATTTTATTTCATTCATTATATAGATTAATGAATAAATAAAAAAGTTTAAGTTCCCTTCTTGGTGTAAGAAGAGAGTTCTTGAATTTTTATAGCAAAGAACATGCAGAGACTAATTAAAATGCTATTGAAAATCCCTCCTTACCCCACTGGATTTGTGGATGGGTGTCAAGGTACAGATGTTTGTATTGGAAAGCAATATGTCAGGGGTGAAGGTGGACATTCCTGCTCCATTTGAGGAGATGATCCCCAAAATGGAAGTAAAGTATTAAAGGCTTTTCACTCCAGAGAGAATTAGGGGTGAGCTGGAAACAGAAACTCTTCACATATAGGGACACAAGGCATAGGAGCATGAATTTCTGGATCTCAGGGACTTGCAGAGTTTTGAAAGAGATCTCCTGGAACTCTTGAGAGAACTGATGCTAGAACTGGCAAAACAAAAGATTGATTCCAGGGTGCACTAAGTGAATTGGTGGGGCCAGGAGCATACCACAGGTTTGAAACTCACTGATTAGGAAGAGGGCTGGCCTAAGGGGAAACATTTTGCTGGCTTATCCTCGTGTAGACAGTCCCTCATTCAGTACACTTCTGACTCAAACAGACAAACAAAATAGACTACCATAACCTTCACCTTCATGGGAAAGCCTGAGGCCTCTCAGTTCCAGGGGTGTTTCCCCCAGACCCAAGCCCCTATATTTAGCTCTCAAGATTACCCTAATTAGAACACAACTTTTTTCAGATTGGGCCTGTTGTGGGCAGTAAATAGTAATCTTCCACACTGACCAGCTACCAGTGAAAGGCCCAAGCAAGTATTGTCTTTTAAAGGCACTCAAGCAAGGAAGAGCTGATTCTGGAATCTGTGGCCAAATAAAAGGAGCCACCTGGGTCAACCTTGGATCCCTGAGTGTGTTCATGGGATAGGTAGTGGCTCACGTGTACCTGGATTCAACAATGTTTTTCAGCAGCTCAGGCCCAGCTGCCCTATTTATGGCTTGGGTAGATCTTAGGTTCTCAGTGTTGGCCTGTCTCAGAACACATGGTCAGTAGTTAAAGGACCAGCTTCAGAGATTTTGGTTTAGAATGTCCAGAATCAAGCCATATGGGGAAAATTTATTTTGATATTGCTACGTGTGATAGATTTAGTTTCTGATTTAATTATTGGACAGTTCGATTAGATTAGTGAGCATTATCTTCAGTGCTCCACACTTTAATTATGTTTAGCACAGTAAATTAATGGAGAATATATTTATAAAAAATCAACAGAAATTAAAAATTCACCTTTGACCTTACTCAAACCTAGATCCCTCTCCTGAGTTAACTACTGGTTTATTAAGTAGCTTTTAAAGACCTTTTCTAATGCATTCACATGTTTCTGAATGTTTGAAATATTAAATATTATTTTGTTTTATTGAGGTGGTTCATTTCATATGTATGGATACTATATGTATTTCTGGAAATTGTTGAACACAGTTTTACTCTGTCTCAGATTGTATTTTAATCAGTGCAAAAAAGTTGAAATATTATAAGGAACAATGCTTGGAATACCGTATATTTTTCTTTGATTTTTTTAATTGAATTTTTTATATGTGAAAGTGATTCCCAAAGTCACTTAAAAATGTTAGTGCCAGTTGTACCAGCTTTCTAGCAGACAACTGGGTAAATGCAAGCATTGATGTCCAGGCTCTGTAATTCTCAAAATCCTGGTTGCTTTGGGAATGTTTGGACTTTATTAAGTTGATGACAAGATAAACTGTTATTCACTGCATATTATTACACAGACATATTACTGACTTTATTACTCTATTATTAATAGTAGAATTGGCATTTTTACAATAAATATTATAGGGATCCATGTTAAGTAATAAGAATTTTCTTCTGGAAGCAAGATTTTTGAAGCAAATTATGATGTTATAGAAATTATGTAAATCATTATATACTGTCTTAGAATATTGAGGTGCTGAAAGGTGACTGTAAATAGTGTCGTAAATAAAACTGTTCACTTTGTTTCTCTAATTTTGGCTCATTTTTCTATATTATTGTATAGTGACTTAATTTTTCCTGTGTGGATGACATCTTCTTAACAGGCTATAAACTTCTTGAGAGAGGAATCTTTTTTTCTCAGATATACCCAAGAGTGAATTCCAAGCACTGTGCTTGGCCTACAGTGGCTATAGAATATGTAAAGTGATTTTTCTATGAAGTACCTTTTATTTGTGAGGTACTTAACACTGAATCCTCAGTGGATCTGTTTGAATGCTGCTTGTTGTGCCATTTAGCAATCTCTCACACCAAATAACGTTAACATCTCATTCACAAAGTAACCTTTTTACACTTAGCACTTTCCGATGTGCAAAAGACGTTCAAACACCATCATCGTTTAACATTCCATATTTTCTGTGTAACTTACACCCTGTTTATTTTTGTGGTACGCGGGCCTCTCACTGTTGTGGCCTCTCTCGTTGCGGAGCACAGGCTCCGGACGCGCAAGCTCAGCGGCCATGGCTCACGGGCGCAGCCACTCCGCAGCATGCAGGATCTTCCCGGACCGGGGCACAAACCCGTGTCCCCTGCATCGGCAGGCGGACTCTCAACCACTGCGCCACCAGGGAAGCCCTTACTGGCAGTAGTTCTTCTTAACCTCACCCTTATTGGTGCCAACCCTCTTTTTCCCACTACACTGAAGCATATGTAATCCTTTCTTTGACAGACATTCTGCCTCTGTTCAGAGTATATAAAGTAGACCATCCCATGTGAGGGTAAAGCTAGTGGCCATCCTCAGAATGGAGTGTATTTTTACTTTTCAGTTTATAGCCAACTTCTCTTGTTATCTATGTTTAACTGAAGTCATCCAGTTTCTAAAGTGGAAATTATGGTACGAACAAATGTCCATTTAGACTGAGACAGTGGAATGAGTCTTTCCCTGATAAGTTTGATAATGAGGTAATATTGTACTATTGGTAAAAGCAGTAAGGTAACTCACTCCAGAAAAATGTTAAGGATGCTTTTCTTTCTAGGTGTGGTTTCGTATCTCTGGGCATATACCTAGCATTAGACAATGTTTGAACAAGAAAGAAGCTTATTGTAAATCAGGTTTAAAGGAACCTGAGACTTGCTGGTGTTCAACAGGTTTGCAAAAGTTAGCATACATATAATGTTTTAGCTTTATCCTGTTTCCCATAAATTTGAAGGGTTTTTTATCCATGCCCACACTGTGATATGTGTCACCCTTTCTAAGATTAATAATCTTTGCCAAGATTAGAGTTGATTTATGCTCTGGCTCTGTTGGCATCGGAGTCCTCTCTACCCCAGCCCTCATCAGCTACATTGATTGGGCACCAGAGCTTCTCCCAGCCTGCTGGTTAAGCAGATGCTAATGGGCAAATGAGCAACAGCAGGGGGGCATGCTGGGGTGATCATCATTCATTAGCAACTGTTCAAGCAGCAGGCTGAGGGAATCTGCAGATGCTGAGAAAGACACTAGGATGAACACTGACCTCAAAGATACTTGTGAACAAAACTTGAATTTTCTACCAGAAGGTCAGGTTTGCCATGTTTACCAAAACTCATATCCTATAATATGTGGTATTTTAACGGTTTGCATTCTTTTTTTGAATTTTTTTAAATTACTGAATTTTTTTAATGAATTTATTTATTTTTATTTATTTATTTTTGGCTGCATTGGGTCTTCATTGCTGCACACAGGCTTTCTCTAGTTGCAGGGAGCAGGGGCTGCTCTTTGTTGCAGTGCACGTGCGTCTCACTACGGTGGCTTCTGTCGTGGGGCATGGGCTCTAGGCGCCCGAGCTTCAGTAGTTGTGGCACATGGGCTCAGTAGTTGTGGCTTGCTGGCTCTAGATCACAGGCTCAGTAGTTGTGGTGCACGGCCTTGGTTGCTCCGTGGCATGTGGGATCTTCCCAGACCAGGGCTCGAACCCCTGTCCCCTGCGTTGGCAGGCAGATTCTTAACCACTGTGCCACCAGGGCCTACTTTCTTGTATTGATGCCAATGCATGTATCAAAGTCAATCAAGGTCAGATTTTTGGTTCTAAGTCAGTGTCTTGTGAAATTGCCTAATCATGATAATCACATCAGGTCTTAAAAACCTCAGATTTAATTCAGTGGATCAGGAGTAAGAATTGGAGAATCTGTATTTTTAACAAGTTGTTGTGGGATATTTTATGATGGGGTAAGAATGGAACACATTTTTCTAAGCAGTATACTTCAAAACGTTGTCCAGTATTTCCTATGTCATAGTTACCCAGATGATTGCTAAAAAAGCAACAAACTCTTTTCTCTTCAGTCTTGCTAAATGAGAATCTTTAGGGAAGAACCCAGGAATCTATATTTTAAGCAAGGGCTTTTAGACTTAAGTTTGAGAAATTTGGGTGAATGAAAAGTAAAATTCTGGTCAAAAAAGCAGATTCCAAATTTTATGTGAAAGCACTAAGAATTTCTTACTTGAAATGAGTTCTTTCTTCCTAAAGGATCAAAGGCAGATTTATATCACCTGTTAGATTATCAGGTTGCCTTCTGAACATTTGAATGCTTGTGGAATTGTGTTGATCCTTCTCCCACTATCTGATGTCTGCTTTTTTCTGAAATACTTACAGTGCTGTCTTTTAATTTTCTCAGGAAACATTCTCTGTCCTCACCTCTGCAGTCAAAGTATGCATGCTTTAGGAGATGGTTTTTATTGGATTATTTAGATTCTTAGATACAGTTACCCTTGATGTTTGAGATTACGGGTAGCTAATTAAAATTGTTATCAGATGTCTCTCATTTGATGCTAGATTCACTGCAATAGTTTCCTAGGGCTGTAGTAACAAGTTACCACAAATTTTGTGGCTTCAACAACAGAAATGTACTCTCCATAATCTGGAGGCCAAAAACCTGGAATCAAGTTGTCATTGCGTTGCTTCCTTCTGGAGGATTTTAGGGAGAATTATTCAATGCCTCACTTCTGTCTTCTGGGGGTGCTGGCAGTCTTCCTTGATTTGTAGATGTATCACTCCAATCTCGATGTCTTCACATGGTTTTCCTCTATCTCTTGTCTCAGTCTTTCTCTCTTTTCTCTTATAAGGATATTTGTCATTGGTTTTAGGGCTCAACCTAAATCTAGGGTGACCTTATCCCTTCATCCAAATAAGTTCACATTCACAGGTACCTGGGATTAAGACTTGGACATATCTTTTGGAAGGACACTATTTGATCCACTAAAATCACTGAATTCTAAAGATACACATCTAAGAAATGACATGAATACATTAACATAGATGTGTAACTGTGTTAGTTATATGTCATGCATGTTTTTCAAGTCTTTTAAGGCAAGGCTAAAACAAATATTATGTCTGTGCTTTTTTTAGAGTTTAAATGTTTCTCTAACTCTAAAGACATTAACCATCTTCACACCTATATGTGATATATGCATGAATTACAAATTAAGCTATAATTTTAGAATTGAAATAAATTTAGCATGTGCATTTCCTGTTAGATGCATCTAATTATCATCTGAGTCACCCACTGTACTGAATTTTGGTGTTGTCCAGATATATTCATGTCTTGTCAGCTTTTTAGAAGTGAATGTTATTCAAATTTATTTTATGTGAACTTACAGGGAAATGTTTTGAGCAATATATCCAGTGTTTGTTCATATTCATGCCAGCCTTTGCTATTCAGAGTACTCCTAACCCCGCCCCCACAAAAAAAATCCTGATTCTTATTTCAGGAATGACAATGACTGTGTAAGTTGAGATGAATATACAACCAAGGATTTTATTTTTTGTTTTTAAGTTTTTTTAGCTAACCTAATTCTACAGTGAGCAGAAAATTTCCAGGCAGCCATTAATATGTACTTGTATTTGTATTTTCTTCCTCTCTCCCTCTCCCTCTCTCTATCAAACCTTGTGTGGCATCTGTTTTTAAATTCTCAGTTGGTTCAATTGCTAAAGGGAGAAATAGGTCTGCAGCACACTCCTTGCCAAGCACTGGGCGCATAGCTTTCCAATTTTAAATTCACAAAGTGTAGTCCTTCTGGCCCCAGGAGGCTTTGGCTGCTTTACCTTGCTACTGTAATGAGAATATACTGACACATTTTCATTATTAGATCAAAGGAGAAGGACATTACATGAAGTCGCTTGCAAATGAAATATAAAAATTGGCTGGAGTATACACTTTCGTTCTAATCAAATACCATTCTCTTTTTCCAGAATCAATAGAGGAAACCAAAGAAAGGAGACACGTGGTCTGAAATTAATACAGCTGGTGAAATCAGACTTAAAGCGGGTCCATTTATTCACAGTTGGCTTAAATAACTGAAATATGGATTTTATAATTAGAATGTCTTAGAAAATGCAACTTAATTTATAGGAGGGACACACAAAAAAGTTACATGTGGGCCTTATTAGTTTTAGTATTCAATTGTACTGTATTCTTGATTTGGTAATTCAAGGTGAAATGGTAAAACAGATTATTTCAAAAGATCATTTTGTCCCAACATATAGCAACATCTTTTTCAATTACATATACATTTAATCTAAGTAATTATTTTTTTAAAATATTTCTTTCTCTTTAGTGAGCCTAATTCAAAGTCAATTAAATTCTGATTCATTACTACTGTCATTGGTTTATGACTAGTGTTACCACCTATAACAAATCAACAAGATGTTTTATTACACAAAGGTGAGACTTGTGTTTGTCATACTGTTCAGAGTTGATGAGAACATATCAGTCTTCTCAAATTTATATGCCAATACTTGATACCTTTAGGGACATGTTCTCTGAAAACCTGCTCACCATGTAGCAAACTGAGAAGTCTATAATTTGCTCAAGGTACCTTTTTTAACCAAATTGCAAAATCTAAATGATCTTGGAGGTGAATGTTTAGATGTATTTAAAAACAATGCGTGGCACAAAAATAAACTCAAAATGGATTAAAGACCTAAATGTAAAACTCTTAAAGGAAAACATAGGAATAACACTCTTTGACATAAATCACAGCAAGATCTTTTTTGAGCCACCTCCTAGAGTAATGGAAATAAAAACAAAAATGAAGAAGTGGGACCTAATGAAACTTAAAAGCTTTGCACAGCAAAGGAAACTATAAACAAGATGAAAAGACAGCCCTCAGAATGGGAGAAAATATTTGCAAATGAAGCAATGGACAAAGGATTAGTCTCTAAAATACATAAACAGCTCTTGCAGCTCAATATTAAAAAAAACAAACAACCCAATCAAAAAATGGGCAGAAGACCTAAATAGACATTTCTCCGAAGAAGACATACAGATGGCCAAGAAGCACATGAAAAGCTGCTCAACATCACTAATCGTTAGAGAAATGCAAATCAAAACTACAGTGAGGTATCACCTCACACCAGTTAGAATGGGCATCATCAGAAAATCTATGAACAATAAATGCTGGAGAGGGTGTGGAGAAAAGGGAACCCTCTTGCACTGTTGGTGGGAATGTAAACTGATACAACCACTATGGAGAACAGTATGGAGGTTCCTTAAAAAGCTAAAAATAGAACTACCATACAACCCAGCAATCCCACTACTGGGCATATACCCAGAGAAAATCATAATTCAAAAAGACACTTGCACCCCAGTGTTCATTGAAGCGCTATTTACAATAGCCAGGTCATGGAAGCAAGATTGGGATTGACATATATATACTAATATGTATAAAACAGATAACTAATAACAACCTGCTGTATAAAAAATAAATAAAATTAAATTAACAAAAAAACCAATGCGTGCTGTATGTGTTGGGAATTTACTTATTCATTTACTTTCTTGGCAATACATTTTTTAAAACATGTATCTAAATATGTATTATATATACCACTTAATATCCGAGCATAATCCGAGCATTTATGGGTGTAAATAAGTTGGTGAGCCTAGATATGTTTATGGTTGTGATTGTCCTGTTGCTTAGCTCAAATGGGTACTATACATTTCCTCCTAGGATCCTTTTCTCTTAAACCTGACCTAGAGTCACCAGTCTTCTCAGTTGAAAGTCAGTGAACAGATAATTCTGTTCAGTAGTTATAGGTACTCTTCCATATCTGTGGCCTTGCCAAGGTATCACTGTAGTCACCAGATTTGTGCAAAATTGTAAACAATATCAAAGGCTGGCAACCACAGCTTGTTTCTGTGTAATATCAGGATTTATTTTAGAGTTATAGGAGTCTTCATGTAAAGCTCACAATTTCCTTTCATTTCAGAGAGGGATATTAAGGTAAGCCACAGTGTCATAAAGTCTATTTTCCTAACAAAGAAATTCTTTTTCAACTGAAAGTGGAGAAAGAGGGCAGAAGTAACACCCACAGTTTGGCCTGTGTGTTTCCAGGCATCTTAGTAAAGTCTGAATTGCATTTACTTTGGGCTTTTGAGACTGAATCAAGACCCTATGATTTTTCATGTTTCCTGTTCAGCATTGAAAGGTTAATAGTGTAACTGATATGTGGATAATATACAATAAATGGAAAATAGATATGCAAGCTCCCTAAATCTACATTTTCTAAAGAAAATATTGAGAAGATATTTAAAAAAATAAAAAGTTAGTTCGTAATCTTTGCATATATTGTTGGAGGAAAAATAATCTAAATTAATGAACAACAAGGACTCTGAAAGAGCCAATAAAATTTCAGTTCAGTTGTCTCCTCTGGAATTCTGCTTCTCATCAAAAATTATTTTAGATTACTATTTCCCCAAAATAATATGGCAAAGACAGTTGTATGTGGAATATTCTACTAAAGAACATTTACCCTATGGTTAATTACTAAAAGCAGGTAATGATAATAGCTACTCAGTTACACTGGAGTAACTTATTCATAATATAATCTTCATTAAAGTAATATTAAGGGGGTTATTTTCAATGTGAATGAAGAGGTTTCACCATATGATTCATTTTATTCTTAATTATAATCACATGGCTCTATAGGCGACATAAAGAAAATGTGCACCCAGGATTTCACTATGTTCTTGAAACAGAAGTATTATGAACTGGGCCATTACTCTATTGTTTTTTCTCATTTGGAGTAGACATTATGACTGTTTAATAATTATGCCTCTGTCACTTTTCACAATGCATAAGAATTAAATTTCCCTGTGCTTCATTTGGGACCCTCTAAAATTTACATTAGTTCTCTAAAGACACTTTATCAATATGCACTTAATTTTATGTGGCAGACCCTTGAACTGGAACCAGACTGGAAACCAACCTTGCATGAGTGGCTGATCTGGTATGACTGTGAGATCACTTAACCTGAATATAAACCCTGAGTTATTTGGTTTTATTGAGCTGACTGAGAATTTAGATGACATCTAGTCACTATTGGAGAAACCAGGAAAATTTTAGATTTTGGTGCTTTCCTCTGAATGAATCAATTTTATGGAATTTTACCTCTCCAAGATGTGTAATTACAGGATAATTCAGTTAGATTTGAACTTTTAAACAGTTTCCACAAGAGGAACAGTGTGACTCATTTCCCATGCTAGCTCTTTAGGATCACCCTGGTCATCACTTCACGTTCCAAAACAAATTTGAAAAAGAAGAACAAAGTTGAAAGACTACTACCTAGTTTTAAGACTTTGTATAAAGCTATAGTAATCAAGACAATTTGATATTGGTGCAAAGATAGACTAGTAGATAAAACAGTAAATTGGACTTTATCCAAATTAAAAATGTCTGCTCTTCAAAAAACAGGGGTAAGAAAACTAAAAGTCAAGCCACAGATTGGGAGAAAATATTTGAAAATCATATATCTTACAAAGGACTTATATCCAAAATTATAGACACTCCCCAAACTCAATAATAAGAAAAGAAACCACCCAATAAATAAGTGAGCAAAGATATGAACAGATGCTTTACCAAAGAATATACATGGTTTGAAATAGGCACATGAAGATTTTCAACATCATTAGTTATGAGGAACTGCAAATTGATACCACAGTAAGTTGCCACTATACACCTATTGTATTGGCTAAAATTAAAAAAACAAATCATGTCGAGTGTTGACCAAGATGTGGAATGACTTCTAGTGGAAATGGTCACATTGTGCCACAAGTAATGGTCATATTGTGCCACAAGTAAAAAAAAAATCACTGGGAAAAACTCTAAGTTAAGGATTGTACAAATTGTAATTTTAAAAATTTCCCCAGAAATGTCAGAAACTACAAAGTGAATGACACCAGCCATGTACATGACAGGCACCACTTACCAGGCAAGTTTGAAAAATTATCACTTTCATTTAAAATCTTACCCTGAAGGAAAAAAGAGGCGTCAGAAATAGCACCCAAATAAGAAGCACCTATATGCCCAGATGAAAAGACACAGTCTAAAGCAGGTAACAGATCCTGTCATGAACAGTAGGAATTAGGTTATGTCTAGAGACAGTAATAGTCCTTCCCTACACCCTAAGAGTTGGAAAAGTTTAAGCACTCTGAAACTGTGTGACCAAAAGCATTGAAATGGAAAATGGCTGAGTCAGTGATTTTGGCAGAGTTAATGACAGAACTAGATCAACTGAAAATTCAATCTGACCCATTACGTAAAGGTGGATCATTAAAATATCAGGGAGAAAAGTGACCAAACTTCTTGACCCTAAAACTGTGACTTAACTAAATAGATCGTGTAAAGATAATGTCACCATTTATAATATATGCACTAGCATCTTTAGGACTAATCAATTGCCTTAGTTGTTCAGGAAATTCAAATTAGATTAAAAAGTAGTTTCATTACATAATGCTTTAAAATATATAGCAAAAACGTCTAGGTAATTATTCAGAGGGTATGAGGAAAAATAATCATCTGGGAATAAAGATAAGTTCCTGTATCTCTTCATGTAAAAGATAAGTCTCTGTATAGTTTTATGTAATGGAAGTTTCTCTTCAAAAGAGAGCAAATTAGATTTGGGGAATAATATTCTCCCAAAACAACCTAGGTGATCACCATTTGCTGGAATTGTATAATAAATCATGCTTTACAATATGAAGAACTTTCTTGTAAAGGACATAATTAGCTCTGAATTATCTTCTATGTTAATCTAGATATCTATACAATTTCTTATAATTCATACAACATTTTACAAATTATAAACTCCTTTCACTGCGTTATCTCATTTAATTGATTTTGCTTTGTAAAAGGTAAAATGTCCAAAGTATGCAAAGAACTTTTAAAGCTCAATAATAAGAAAATGAACAACTGGATTAATAAATGGACCAAAGACCTTATCTACTTCTTCTATAGTGGTCTGTCCAGTGTTACAGAGGGTTTGCCTTATGCATTCCTCCCTTGATGTTAGTCAATACCAGCATGCTTAGAACATTCTCTGGCTAAGGATACACAGTGTGGCTAGTTTTTGTTTTGTTTCTTTCTATAATCAAACCTCACTGAATAAAACAGTATTGATCCTGTGACTTTATCTCATTAATACACATTCTAAACAAGTAAATTAAGTGATTTCAGTAAAGTAATTTAGAACATAGACTGGAGTGGGAAACAGGGCCTTTACACTAATGGTTAGTAAACCCATCCCTATTCCTAGGTCTATAACCAAATGTGTGAATAATCTTACAAAATAGATGAAGGTTCCCCTACATATTGGTCACAAAAGAACTGATTCAGTGACTTCCACATACACTCACTCATATCAATATTAATACTGTGAAAGAATTGCAAGTCAGTCTACAAAGGAGACCCCTCCATCTGAAAGATGATACATTTTAACCAACTATCCTTTCTGAATCTTTAGGAAAAAAATTTGATGAAAAATATTGAACTCTTCTGACATAGTATGTATTCCTTTTGTAATCGACTATATTGTGAGAAAAGGAATATACGTGTGTGTATGTATATATGAGAATGTGTCAGGAAGTGCTGAATAAGGGTACAACTAGATAACCAAACAACTATAAATATTTACATAAATTACATATTCACTAAATGATTCTACTTTGGAGTTATTAATTTCATATCCAGGTTTTGCATTTATTATCTCTGAAAATATCATTTTAATTTACTTGTCTATTCACTTTCTTCCTCCACTAGACTGTATGGTCTGGGAAAGCAAAACTTATTTATTATGAATTGGGGTATTCCAAGTGCTTAGGGTGTGTCTAGCACATATTGAATGACCAAATATTCCATATAATTGCCCAAATACAACATGAAGAATAGATACAGATCCTTTGGCCCCTTTATGTGAATATATTATTTAGGCTTTAGTTGTTTCCTTCTGTTTTTTTTCCGTTTTGGAGGATTACATACATCAAGGAAAATGAAATTACTGTACACCTTAGAGAGAAGTGATTGAGTAAGTTCTAAATTGGTAAACATTCCCCAAGAATGTGATTTAATGCAGTTACTGCCCTCCAGGTAGCTTTTAATAGTTTCCATTCTCTGTAATTATTAAAGATCATCACTTTGCTGTTTACATATTCCTTTCTAACCATTTAAACTTAGAGTTTCTGCTTCCTATTCAAGGCATGCATGATGTGTGTGTATGTGTACAAACTTTTATGTGTGGAATATAGACCCAATTTAGAAAATAGTTTTGTATTTAACAGGAGAATTACATATATATATGTGATTAATTTAAGCTGAGTCCTTGTTCTTGGTTAGTCCTTCTGTTATGATAATGACAATATTTATGTTATATATTCATTTTTTAAATAACCTAAAGTGTTTTACTAAATAGGAGGATTGAACTGTGTTCCTTGAAAAAATATAGGAAATTAGGCATTTATACAAAGTATAAGCTATTTTTGTTAAATCTTATCAAATGCATAAATTTAAATTATTTCAAATGTGTATGCCCTGTACATAAAGATTATTATGTTGCTGATTTGTTTAAATAAGAAAATAATCTTATATAATGGAAAGACTATGAAAAGTTGCCATGTGTATTTTATTTTAGCTGTCTAAATGCTTTAAGATACATCATGGGTGTAATAATCTCTAGTATGTTATTTTTTGAAGTGAAGCTAATTTTAGTCAACAGCGTAAAAAAGCAAAGACACTATTGAAAATATTTTCTTCATTTAGCAATTGGAGTTATGACAAGATGTTGCTAATCTGATTAAGAAGCTCTACTTGTAAATTTCTAAATTGAGATATCTATGAAATTAACTATACACTGAAAAAGGTGAACTATTTTGGAAATTTACACTGATCATAGTCATTTTTTTTTTACCATATACATTCAAAATTGATATTGCTCTTCAGAAGATATTTCCTCCATGGGTAGAAAAAAACTGCTTCTACTTTTTAAAATTACAAAAATAAGCTCATTTAACATTCTTAATTAAAAGTGAAAGAGAAAGACCATGAAGTGGTGTTTTCTGTTCCATACATCAATGTTTTTAAGGGTATCAAACCAATAATAACACCAAAAACTGGGGAAAAAAATGAACAAAGAAAATGAACAAAGAATATGAATAGGAATAATAATGAATAATGAATTTTTAAATATTCAAACAAGGTAAAATATATAATGTCTAGCATCCAATAAGAAATTACCTGTCATAAAAAGAAACAGGAAAATTTGACTTACAATGAGGGTAAGATTTAATCCATGGAAACAGACTGCAAAAATGACACACTAGATAGAATTAGTAGACAAGAACATTAAGGAGTAGTTATAACTCTGTTGCATCTACATATGTTAAAAAAAATAGGGAAGGTTAAGTATGCTAAATATAGACATGGAAGACTTAAACCTCTAGAGATGAAACATATAATGTTTATATTGAAAAATTATTAAACTATTAGACATTTTGTAGAAGAAAAGATTAGTGAACTTGAAGATTCAGCGAAATAAACTATCCACAATGAAACACAAGGAAAAAAAGAAAGAAACTGAATTAAACAAAAGAAGTATTAGTGAGCTGTGGGAAAACTTCAAGAAGATTAATATACATGCATTTGGAGTCTGTAAAGGAGAAGGAAGAAGTGGTGGACAAGGGGAGGGGCAAAGAATATATTGAAATAATAATTGAAAAATTTCTGGATTTGTCAATAACTATTAACTAGCAAACTCAAAAAAACTCAGTAAACCCCAATACAATAAAGACAAAAGTATACCAAATTATTTCATAATTGCATTGCCAACATGAATGATTAAAAAGAAAAATCTTAAAATAAGCCCGGAAGCCAAAAGACACATTACATACTAGGAAAAGAAAAAGTGACAGCAGACTTCTCTTCAAAGACAATTCAAAGACTGACATGAGAAGTCTGTCAAACTGCAATAACCATTTAAAATATCTTTCAAATTCAGAATAAAGACTTACACAGATACAAAAACAAACAAAAATCATCAGCAATAAAACCATACTAGAAGAAATATTAAAGCAAGTTCTTCAGGCAAAAAGAAAATAATACTTGATGCAAGTCTGAACCTGCGCAAAGAAATCAAAAGCAGAGAAAGTAGTGACTATGTGGGTAACTATAGAGAAAAAAAATTTTCAAATGTCTACAAGGTAATTGTTCAAAGAAGAAAATAATAGAAATGTGTTAGGATTTGTATAACACATCTGAGTAAAATGTATGATAACTGCAGGACAAAGGGAAGGGGAAAATGGAAGCATACTACATGAAGTAGTATACTCTCACTTGAAAATAGGTGACAATAAGTTACATAATTATACTGTAAACTGTAAAGCAATCACAAAAAGTATTATAGCTAAAAACTAACATAGAAATAAGATTTTAATCAAATTATTAATTAAAAGAATGAAAAATAGAGTATCAAATATTAAAAAAATAATTTGTTTAAACCCATCAATATCAATAATTATGTTAAATGTGAAAGGTCAAAATACCCCATATTAATGGTAGAAATTGTGAGACTTAAAAATTAGGTTAAAATAGTGAATGTAAAAAGATATACCATGCTAACAGTAATTAAAACAAAGATGGAGTGGCTATATTAATATCTGATGAAGTAGATTTCAGAACAAAGTACATTATTAGGGATGAGGAGAATCATTTAAAATTGTAAAGAGGACATAAAAATCTTACACATGTATGCGCTTATTCAATAAACTTGTTAAGTACATGAAACAAAATCTGTTTGAACGTACTTAATCTTGAAAGACTGAAGGCAATTTCCCTAATAGCCTGTATAATGTAAGGATGTCTGCTCTCATCACTTCTATTCCACATTGTCCTGAAGGTTATATTGAGTGCTCTAAGGCAAGAGAAGAAAATAAATATTGTTCACATTATAAAGGAAGAAGTGAAACTGCCCATCTTCACAGACAGGTCTATGTAGAAAATTCTACTGAATCTAAAGAAATTCTACTAAAGACAATAAGCACATTTGAAGGATATAAGATCAATATAGAAATCTATATAGTTCTATATATGAAAAAAAATTTAAAACATGCAAGAAGCACAGTTCATAAGAGAATAAAATACTTAAACTGGGTTTCATCTAAATTAAAAACTCTGCTTCTTGACAGTCACTGCAAAAGAATTTTAATATAAGCCACAGACTGAAAGAAAATATTTACAAACCACACATCTGGTTGTAAATTTGTATCCAGAATATATGAACAGCTCTCAAAACTCAATAGTAAGAAAACAAACAATCCAATTTTTTTTAAGCAAGGAACTGCATATGTGTTATTTTGTGGGTGGAGGGGCTGGGATTCAAGCACTTGAGACCTCCGGAGCTCTGCTCGGCAGCTTGAAGGAGCTTCTCCTCCTGCTGCTTCTGTATCCTCTTAGTTTTCCTTTAGCTCTTAGTGCTGGCCTTCCGACTCAGGTGACCATAGCTCCCTCTTGCACTGTGTAGTATAGTTCTCAAGTCATTCAGCCCAATCCAGAACATAGCCACAAGGAAGATGAGGAGTGTTATCTGAAATATCTTCAGCTTCACCCCAGCAAAGGGGAAAAAAACATGTTTTACCTTTCAAAGTATCTCAAGGCAGCTTTACCTCTAGATCCTATGCAGCCAGAGTATCTTTTCTCTTTTCAACAAAGAAAAAAAAATTTATGAAAGATTAATTTGGGTATTTATTTTCTATTCTTTTGGGGAAATCAGAGGTTACAACAAAGACAGCTAAAGGAGAAGCAAACACATGCATCCACTGAAATGGGGAAAGTCGGCCCAGGGCCCCTTGTGCCTCTTCTCTTTGTGGTGACCTCTCTGAACAGGCAAGGGGACCTGATACAGTTGAGGATGAAGATGGCATCCACAGTACCATGATGTCATTAGCTTTCCTCAGAAGTGACTGAAGTTAGTAATGGGCCAGTGGTCAGGACCAAGTGGGCCTGCTGTGGCCATTCTCATACTTGCTGGTGGGGTTGCTTCCTTTCTTAGTGGCAGTAAATGCCTCATTGTTTCTCTTTACTTTTTCTAAACTATAATCTGGTATCACACAGGTTTTGTAGCTGCCAGTGCTTTGTACCTACCAGCTCAGGCTTTGTGTTTGGTTGAATGCATCTCATTAGTTTTGCTTTAAAGCTTGTCCCTGTTTTCTCTTGGAGGGTGGTGATGCAGTAGTACATTTTGCTCGATAATAAGCTAATAGTAAATAAGTCTTTGTTACTCAGATGTCACATCTGTAAAATGGAAGCATAATAAATGACCAAGTATCATGCAGATTAAATGAAAATATTGTATATAATTATTATGATGGGTGATACTTAGAAGTACTCTGCTTTTTTCAAATTCTTCTCTAAAAGGAAAGTTGACTTTTACCTATAGGTTAAAGTTGGTAGACTCATTCAGAAAATACTTTGGTTTGTTTTTTTTCCCCTAAAACAATACTTTAAAAGACCAACCACTACAAGAGGAGTGATTTATCAAATATATCCAGGAAACCTGCTTTTTGTATATGGTTCAGAGGACCGCAGTGCACATGAGCATTTCAGAAGACTTATGTTCTTCACTAAATAAATCCATTTGATTTTGTTAGAGACATCGCTTAACAAATTTATATGACCTTTGAACATATGTTTCACATGACACCTTTGAACATCACTACAAGTAGGGAACATTTATTAAGAAATGCACCACTGGAAATTTCTTTTGATTCATGAGATATTACAAGAAAAAAAAATGAAGGAAAAGAAATAGAAATATGTAAGAAAGTTTTCTAAATAGTGTTGTATAGCTCTAACCTAAAATATTCTCTGTGCCTTTGGAAAAATAACTACACTTCTGGACCTAAGTGTTATTTCTGAATTAACACAGACTTGATCATCCGGAGCTAAATTTAAGTTTTCAACTATCTAGTGTTATATGGTTCTGTGCCCTGTATGACTTTGAACTTAGACAGTTTAAAAGTCATCATGGAGAAGATAAATACCAAAAAATTCAGTAAAGTGTTTATATTTATTCTAAAAATAGTTTGAGGAAAAAAAGATAAAGTCATACTAACCCCCAGGTAATGGCATAGACAAGAAGAACCCAATAAAGGGTTTTATTGCATGTAACAAAAATAGTATGATTTAGTAACTGAATTGTAAAACCTTGAGGCAAAGTCACCTATGGCTTTCCATTTCCCCACTGAAAAAGTATTCCAGAGGTAAGAGTATGATCCTTGGAGTTCATATTCTGATTTTGTCACTTATTAGATGCTTAACTCTGTTCAACCATTCCAGCCTGAAATTTCTCTTGTGCAAGATGGTAATAATAAAATGACTCTCTGGGGTCAGGTCAAGAGTCGAGTATAGTGTCTAACACATTGTAGTCCTTGATAAGTGCTAATTGGCTTCCTTTCCTAAGGATGTTCAGAGTTGCAGCATTATTACCAATTGCAAACTTTCAATCTAGTCATTGATATCAAACAATAATAATATATTTTGAAAGACTGTGCATAAAACATAACATTTCTCTGATGGACTTTAGCTAAGAAAAACAAATCTGAAAGAAAAAAATTAAAGTTCATGGAATTTAAAACAGTAATATTTAGATAGTTGACAAAAATGATAGATATTTCAAAATACAAATTTTGTTTAAGAATGTAAGAAAATAGAGGGCTTCCCTGGTGGCGCAGTGGTTGAGAGTCCGCCTGCCGATGTAGGGGACGCGGGTTCGTTCCCTGGTCCGGGAAGATCCCACATGCCGTGGAGCGGCTGGGCCCATGAACAATGGCCACTGAGCCTGCGCGTCCGGAGCCTGTGCTCCGCAATGGGAGAGGCCACAACAGTGAGGCCTGCATACCGCAAAAACAAACAAACAAACAAAAAAACGAATGTAAGAAAATAGAGATGATTCTAAAATTCAGTGATATTACTAGAATTATCCATGTATTTGATGAGGTTTAAAAAGGCAATGGTAAATATTTCAATCTGGTTACCTTTGATTTAAAAAAAAAACCCACATATCTAGTAGATTACACTTAGATGCCGAATCTTTTCCTGTTGTAAAACAAAATTAAGGATTTTATAGATTGAGATACATAAGAGATTAATTCTTATGAAATGACATATTCCAGGTTTGAAAACCCTAGCATTGTACAGTTCATCTTTCCAAGGAACTATTTAGCCAATGGCTGCAATGAATTCTTCCTGTTATCTCCAAACCAGGCAGAACTCTATAAACCACTTTCCAAATTACTTGAAATGTAGGCACATATTGTGTTAATTTTCATATTTATAACTGGGTATCCTATAGGAACCTACAGATAGTAGGTTAGTTAAGCATATTACTGCCATTAAGCTAATAATGACACAGTGGTTCAGAGATGAGCTCTTAAGTCAGACCTCCAGTATCATCCCACAGGTTACTGAATCACTGTTTATTATTTTCAGTTGTTCATATGCTTTCTTCAGTCTGGAATATTTTTATTGTCTTTTTCCCCCCAAATTCATAGATCCCTTCTCCTGTAGTAGTTAAATTACTGTTGTTCTATTATTATTAATCCCATCCCTACATTATCATTTCAGATTTTGTATTTTCCAGATCTTGAATTTCTGTTTGGGTTTGTTATACTTCCCATGACTATACTCAATTCGTATTTGATTTCCATTTCTATTTTCTGATTGTTCACCCATTATGGTTTTTTTTTTTTTAATTTTCTTTTAGGTGTTTAGATGATTTCTGTTTTCATTGCTACTCTGAATTCCTTATCCTCAAATCTCAATGTCTCTGTCATCTCTGCTTCTGTTTCTGTATAATTGCTTATTTTGGTTATCAGTCACCTTTTCCAGCTTATTCCTGTTTGTAACTCTTTATTGTTTACTGGATCCTGTGAATGCTATTTATTTTAGTGTCTTGATTTTGTTTTCTTCCATTTAAGAGCATTAACTTATCTTCTTTTTTTAAATTAATTAATTACTTTATTTTTGGCTGCATTGGGTCTTCGTTGCTGCATGCGGGCTTTCTTCTAGTTGCGGTGAGCGGGGGCTACTCTTCGTTGCGGTGCGCAGGCTTCTCATTGTGGTGGCTTCTCTTGTTGTGGAGCATGGGCTCTAGATGCACAGGCTTCAGTAGTTGTGGCTCGCGGGCTCTAGAGCACAGGCTCGGTAGTTGTGGCGCATGGGCTTAGTTGCTCCACTGGCTATGGGATCTTCTCGGACCAGGGCTCGAACCCATGACCCCTGCATTGGAAGGTGGATTCTTAACCACTGTGCCACCAGGGAAGCCTTAATTTATCTTTTCTTGCTGGCATTTACTTTTCTGAAGGATCAGCTTATTCTACCAGAGCTTGATTTTAGGTTTGGTTATGGTAATCTAGAGTAGTCCTACTCCTAAAGTATAGTTTTAGGAGTTTGGGGAAGGAGGGGAGGTTTTTACTAAATGCCTGATATATTCACCAAGGTCTGTTAACTTTTGCTACTCTGGCTGTTCAGAACTTCCAGTTCTCCCAATAGTGTGTGACCTCAGAATCTACTGTCAGCTCCCAGTTCTCTCTCTGTTCAGGATCTGGTTTCTTCCAGGTCTCATGTTATCTGACTCTAAGCATGTGTACATCTGTGGTAAAAGACTCAAGGGGATCCTTATGCAGATTTCTGTAGTGTCTTCTTTATTTAGTTCTCTCCTCTCTCTTACCTTACACCACAAATTACTGCCACTTCAGTAGACCCAAACTGTCATCTTAGTCTCCTCTGCCTTCTAGATCACAGCTATGTGTAAAGTGCTCCAGGTCAACTGACCCCCACAAAAAGAAACCAAAAACAGAAAAGCAAAGCCAATTTCGTCCTCTTATATGTGTCCCATCTGTCCAGGATCACAGCCTTGGGCTAGCTGTTGTCTAATTTGTGAAAATAGGTGCTTCATATATTTTATACAATTTTATTATTGTTTATGATGAGCCAGTGTCATAGGTCCCTCAAACTCTTTTTTTTTGTATAATTGACCTACAACACTGTTAGTTCCAGGTGCACAATGTAGTGATTCCATATTTGTTTACTTTACAGAATTATCACCATAATAAATCTAGTTACCATCTGTCACCATACAAAGTGATTATGATATTATTGACTCTATTCCTTATGCTATACATTCATCCCTGTGACTCATTTATTTTCTAGGTGGAATATTTCACTCACCACCCCCATCCACCACCCCTCTGACAACCACCTGTTTGTTCACTTTATGAGTCTGTTTCTGTATTGCTATTTGTTTTGTTATATTTGTTCATTTTTTTAAGAATCCACATGTAAGTGAAATCATGTGGTATTTGCCTTTGTCTTCTTTCACCTAACTTAATGCCCTCTAGATCCATCCGTGTTGTCACACATAGCAAGATTTCATTCTTTTTTTATGTCTGAATAATATTTCACTATATCTATATCTATATCTATGTATATCCATCCCCCATCTTCTATCCATTCATGTATCACTGGGTACTTAGGTTGCTTCCATATGTTGGCTATTATTAATAATGCTTCAGTGAACATAGGAGACCATATATCTTTTCAAATTAGTGTTTTTATTTTCTTCAGAAAGACACACAGAAGTGGAATTGCTGGATCATATAGTAGTTCTGTTTTTAATTTTCTGAGGAACCTCTGTAGTATTACTCATTGTGGATGTACTAATTTACATTCCCACTAACAGAGCACAAGGGTTCCCTTTCCTCCACATCCTCACCAACACTTGTTATTTCTTGTCATTTTGATAATAGCCATCTGAGAGGTGTTAGGTGGTATGTCATTGTGGTTTTGATTTGCATTTCCCTGATTAGAGGGGTTGAACATCTCTTTATGTGTCTGTTGGCTGTCTGTATGTCTTCTTTGGGAAAATCTCTAGTCAGGTCCTCTATCCATTTTTTTTTTTATCAGATTGTTTTTTTGATGTTGAGTTTTATGAATTCTATGTATATTTTGGATATTAACTCTTTATTGGATATATTGTTTGCAAATGTCTTCTCCTATTCAAATATTAACCTCTTACCAGATAGATCACTTGCAGATATCTTCCGCCTTTTTATTTTGTTGATAGTTTCCCTCAGTACACAAAAGCTTTTTAGTTTGATGTAGTTCCATTTGGTTTTGTTTGTTTGTTTGATTGTTTTTGTTTTCCTTTCCTGAAAAGATATACCCAAGAAAATATTGCTAAGTCTGATGTCAAAGAGCATACTGCCTATGTTTTCTCCTAAGAATTTTATGGTTTCAGAGTTTTATGGTTTATTTTGTAATAAGATCTTTAATCCATTTTGAATGTATTTTTGCATATAGTGTGATAAAGTAGTCCAATTTGATTCTTTGGGATATAGGTGTCCAGTTTTCCCAGCACTATTTATTGAAGAAACTGTCTATTCTCCCCTTGCCTCCTTTGTCATAGACCATATATATTGACCTTATAAGCATAGGTTCATTTCTGTGCTCTCTATTCTGTTCCACTGATCCATGTGTCTGTTTTTGTGCCAGTGCCATACAGTTCAATTACTGTAGCTTTGTAGTATAGTTTGAAATCAGGAAGCATGATACGTCCAGCTTTGTCGTCTTTCTCAAGATTGTTTTAGCTATTCAGGATCTTTTGTGTTATTATACAAATTTTAGAATTATTATAGTTCTGTGAGAAATGCCGTTGGTATTTTGATAA
Organism: Aethalodelphis obliquidens; assembly: GCF_003676395.1. NCBI lineage: Eukaryota > Metazoa > Chordata > Mammalia > Artiodactyla > Delphinidae > Aethalodelphis > Aethalodelphis obliquidens. The sequence goes on along the minus strand of NW_020837951.1, from coordinate 60,445,153 downwards.
ATATTGTATTGAATCTGTAAATTGTCTTGGGTAGTATGGTCATTTTAACAATATTAATTCTTCCAGTCCATGAGCACGGTATATCTTTGTTGGTGTCATCTTCAATTTCTTTAATCAATGTCTTAAAGTTTTCTGAGTACAGGTCTTTTACCTTCTTGGTTACATTTATTTCTGGGTATTTTATTCTTTTTGATGCAATTGTAAATAGAATTATTTTCTTAATTTCTTTTTATGGTAGTTCATTGTTAGTGTATAGAAATGTAACAGATTTCTGTATATTAATTTTGTATCCTACAAATTTACTGCATTCATTTATCAGTTCTAATAGTTTTTTGGTGGTGTCTTTAGGATTTTCTATAAAAATGTCATGTCATCTGCAAACAGTGAGTGTTTTACTTTTTCCTTTCTAATTTGAATTCCTTTTATTTCTTTTGTTTTCTGATTGCTGTGGCTAGGAATTCCAATACTATATTGAATAAAAGTTGCATCCTCGTCCTAAAACTCTTGAAATACTGCAAATGTGATATTTTTATAGGAGAGAAAAATGGAACATGAAAAACAATAAAACAATATGAAGTTTCCCCAATGCCAAAATGAAACCAGATGTCCCAAACAAGGTTTGAAATGTGGTTCCGTCATTAAATAACTAAAGAAGAAAGCTTAGTGCCCTCTACTGAACATTGTCCTTTGGGCAAAATTAAAGAATGATTCCTCCAGTGTTTCCTTTAATTATATTAACTTGGACAAATGTACCACTGACCTCCATGGTAGCAGCAATAGATAGAGATAAATGACAGAGACCTCTATTTTTATCTAAAATTTTGGAGAGAGAGAGTGAATGTTAAAGGAGCAAATAATACAGTTATGGTATGTTCACCCTAAAACATTAGCACCTATTTATATTTTTGTGATTCACCTACTTTGTTACCTGTATGATCTATCTCTATAGCTCTTCATAATTCATGGAAAGCATCTGCACTTTTTTTAGTCTTCTAATATCCCTAATACCTAGTCCATGACCTGGTATAAACCAAATGCTTTTTTTTTTTTTTTTTTTAACATCTGTATTGGAGTATAATTGCTTTACAATGGTGTGTTAGTTTCTGCTTTATAACAAAGTGAATCAGCTGTACGTATACATATATCCCCATATCTCTTCCTTCTTGCATCTCCCTCCCTCCCACCCTCCCTATCCCACCCCTCTAGGTGGTCACCAGGCCCTGAGCTGATCTCCCTGCATATATACACTACAAAATGTAAAATAGATAGCTAGTGTGAAGCAGCAAAATGCTTTTTAAATGAAAGAATGATTGCATTTTATTTAACTTTGTTTCAAGAGAAATTTTAATTTTGTATTTGATGTGAATATATAATAATGGCTAGTAGAGAGTGAATGCTAATACTGTACTTATCACTTTTCTAAATACTTATATTTAATTTATATTTAAACCTTATAATAATCTTATTAGAAGGGCACATAAGCATAAAGCAGTTAAGTGACTTGCCCAATGTCATTCAGCTAGTGAATAATAAGATTCGAACCTTAATGGTCTGACACAAAACTCTTAAATAGTATGATATGCTATTTCTCATGCAAGAGAACAGGATATATTCATTAAAGAATTCCCATGATAAAAGTTCACTAAAATACTTCTTCTACTGTGTTGAATGCTAAACGATCCTAAAGGAAATTTTAATGGAGGTAATACAGAATATTAAAATCTGTTATTTGGTAGCTTGACAACAAACCTATCAAAAAGCAGAGGCTGATGTATGTTCAGAGATCTTGCATGATGAATGAAATATGCTTACTAAAGAAGAAAATGTGTCTGTAGGCAAGATAATAGTTTTGTAAAACCCAACAATTTGAGATGAGTTGGGAGAGGTGGGGAAGTATGGGACACAGGGAAATTGGAGAATTTAAGCTGCCTACTAATCTATCAAGAAAGCAGGCCTGCATGGTGTTCGGAAGTTATCAACACATACTTGAAAAATGAATGGGTGTATTATTCTTCACAATTTTTTCATCTTTACTCTAAAAGTATGAGTACTTCAGTATATCTGTTACAATAATATCTACTTGGAACTGTTTTCTAATGACATCAATAAGTGCCCTTCCTGACTCTGGACACAGTGCAGAAACCCGGAAGCCTACGTAGCTTCACAAATTAAACTGAAGAATTTTACAAATAAACTTTCATCATTCCTGTCATTTTTATGGAACCTAATCTAGTAAAGGAGAATATTGCAGCTAAATGACAGGGAAAGTGTCTTTTTTAATTGGCACTGGGCAATTTATCAGACTCTGATGTCAGGGACACTCCATTAGGCTGTGAGACAGTGAATGGTGGGATAACTTTCAATTGAAAATCTCTGTGGATGATAGTTCATGCCACCATTACATCAACTTAATGAATGAGGCCCAATAGCAACCTCCTCTTCCTAGAAGGAAGATATCCATCATGGAACAGAAGATTCCCCAGTGCCAATACAATGTCATGATTTTTGCTCCTTACTCTGCGTGAGGACAAAAAGATTTTAGAATTTAAACTGAGAAAAGTACAGACATCCTCATCCCATGGAAGTTGCCTGGACCATATTAGGCCATTACTTGTATTATATAGAGAGAATATTATCTATATGGTTTTAATCATACCTAAGGCAAACATAAGACTATTTCATGTCTTGCTCTTGGAACAGATGAACAATCTCCTGATAGTGAGGTTTGAAAAACTATATAAACTTAATTGGTGTCATTACTATGCCTCTTGGCGTAGCATCTGAATGTAGCTAATAAATTTTGAAGATGTAATAACCAACCCAAATCAGCAAAGATAATCCCTACTATTTTTCACAAACTTCTGTATCTAGTTCTCTTGCTTCTAAGGAAAAAAAAAAGGGAGGGAGACAGGGTGGAATTTCCTTTCCATCTGTGTTTTTATCCTATTTTTCTTTTACTTTCTTATTCCTCCTTTCCCTCCTTGATTTATTTTCTTTCATATCCTTCACAGTATAGGAGAAAACCTCCCAGAGATTTTAGACTTTGAGAACAATGTGAATGGTCTGAATTGAAGCTGACGTATCAAAAATTTGTTGAGGGAGACTGTTCACCATAAAAAGGGTATATGTAAATATGCTTTATTTTGGAAAAGAAAAAATGGCACTTATTTCTGACATAGTGGATTTCATGCATTGTTACCTTGGCATCTTGATCTGGCCCAGGTGAAATATTTCAACTCCTGCACTCCATATCACATATTTTACACTAAGTTTTAACTCACCATACCATCTGTTTTTTATTAACATCTCACTACACAAATGTGTAGTTGATATGAAAATGTTCACAATCAGCTTACTCTGTATCATATTCACCAATTAATACCAATGAATATTATATTGTTTACTTTTCCTTTTTTATTTATTTTATAAATTTATTTATTTTTTGTTTATTTATGGCCACGTTGGGTCTTCCTTGCTGCACGCGGACTTCAGTAGTTGTGGCTCGCGGGCTCTAGAGTGCAGGCTCAGTAGTTGTGGTGCACAAGCTTAGTTGCTCCTCGGCATGTGGTATCTTCCTGGACCAGGACTCGAACCCATGTGCCCTGCATTGGCAGGTGGATTCTTAACCACTGCACCACCAGAGAAGCCCAACTTTTCCTTTTCCTTCAATCTTTAAATGTTTTATCATTATTACTGTCATCTTGGTGCCAATTTCATTAAATTCCAATTAATCTGAGAGTGATCTCAGTATTAAAAAGGCTCACTCCAAATCCAAAATTCATGCATTCTATTTGGTATTCAAAATTATTTTTAGATAGCAACTTAAGTACTAGAAAAAAATTTTTGAAAGTATGCTTTTTTTTGTTTTTAATTAATTTATTTTTGCTGTGTTGCGTCTTCGTTTCTGTGCGAGGGCTTTCTCTAGTTGTGGCAAGCGGGGGGCCACTCTTCATCGCGGTGCGCGGGCCTCTCACTATGGCGGCCTGTCTTGTTACGGAGCACAGGCTCCAGACGCGCAGGCTTAGTAGTTGTGGCTCACGGGCCTAGTTGCTCCGCGGCATGTGGGATCCTCCCAGACCAGTGCTCGAACCCATGTCCCCTGCATTAGCAGGCAGATTCTCAACCACTGTGCCACCAGGGAAGCCCTGAAAGTATGTTTTTAATCTTTCTGGCTTGATTAAAGGAATGATTCTACCTAGGATGGCTCAAGGTTATTTTTTTCTGTATTTCATTTTATTATTTTTTTATTTTTACTGCTGGTAAGCTATTCTGTCAAGAATCAGAGTTTAATGAAAAATAAACACCACCAGTGGAGTGTTGACAGAAAAGTTGATGTTAAAATTTCTTAGAATTGATGTGAGCTACTGTTATTCAAGCCAAGGTGATTTCTTTCTCTTTTTATCTTTTTTTTCTTTCACTATTTACACAATACATATATAGTCATATATTCACAGTAGAAATTTCAGGTTCAGATGAAATAAGTTAAAAGGGAAATTCACAAATTTTTGTTGGACTTAGTTATAATTAACAGCATTCATTGAAAATTGATTTTGATACCTAACTTTGTATTCTCTCAATGACATCATGTAAAACCTTTATTTCTGTATAATAACTTTAGCCACTTAGAATTACAAAACATACAGTTCCAGCCTTTACAATGCTTGGAGGCTAAAATACATCATACTGAGTGCACGTTTTAAGCGTATTAGGATCTTTCTCAATTTCAGTCATTTTTGTAATAAATTCCTTTGCTTGAAGGACTGGCTGGGTCTGATAAATTTTCTACTTTGGCCATTACCATTTGTTACATTAGAGGAACAAAATAGATTAAAGCAGGGGTTGTCAAACTACAACCCAGTGGTCAAGTCCTGGCAGTCACCTATTTTAGTTTAGTTTTCCAGCATGATTGAAATATAATTGACCTATAATATTGTGTAAGTTTAAGGTATACAGTGTGATGATTTGAGATATGTATATATTGCAAACTGATTACCATGGTAAGGTTAGTTAAGACTTCTGTCACCTCATGTAATTCCCTCTGTTTTTTTAATTTGTGGTGAGAATATTTAAGATCTACACTCTTAGCAACTTTCAAGTATATAAAAAGGATTGTTAACTATGGTCACCATGCTGTATGTTAGATCTCCAGAACTTATTCATTTTATAACTGGAAGTTTGTATCATTTGACCAGCATCTCCTCATCCCCCATTCCCCTCCACCGCAACCCTGGCAACCACCTTTTTACTCTCCATGTCTATGCATTTAGCTTTTTTAGATTTTATATATCATTGAGGTTATACAGTATTTATCTTTCTTTGTCTGATTTATTTCACTTCACACAACACCATTATTACCTACCCATGTTGTCATATATGGCAAGATTTCCATTAGTTTTGTGGCTGAATAATATTCCGTTTTGTCTACGTGTGTTTATATGTGTGTGTGTGTGTATCATTTTTTTATCCAAGGGACACTTAAGTTGTTTCTGTTGTGACTAAAGCTTCAATGAATATGGGAGTACAGATATATCATTGAGATAGTGATCTTATTGCTGATCTTAGAGAAAAGATTTAAAGCTTTTACTATTGAGCATGTGACTTGACACATATGGCCTTTATTATGTTGAGGTACACTCCTTCTGTAAGCAATTTGTTGAAAGTATTTGTCATGAAAGGATGTTGAATATTGTCAGTGCTTTTTCTGCATCTATTGAGATGATCATATGACTTTTTCCTTCATTCTATTAATGTGGTATTGATATGAGTATTTTGAAACATCCTTGCATCAGAGGGATAAATCCTACTTGATCATGGTGCATGATCTTTTTAATGTGCTGTTGAATTTGGTTTGATAGTATTTTGTTGAGGATATTTGTGTATATATTCACCAGGGATAGTGTTCTGTGATTTTCTTTCAGTGACCTTATCTGGCTTTTTTGTCAGGGTATGCTGGCCTTGTAAAATGAGTTTGGAAGTATTTACTCCTCTTCATTTGTTCGGAAGAGTTTGAGAAGGATTGATATTATTTCTTTAAATGTTTGTAGAATTCACCGGTGAAACCATCTGGTCCTGGACTTTTCTTTGTTGGGAGTTTCTTGATTTATGATTCAATTCCATTAACTTGAAATTGCTTTGTTCAGATTTTCTGTTTCTGTCTGATTCAGTCCTGGTAGGTTGTATGTTTCTAGGATTTTTTTTTTCCCTTTTCTTCAAGGTAATCCAATTTTTGGCATATAGTTATTCATAATAAACTCTTTTAATCCTTTGTAGTTTTATTGTAAGATCTCCTCTTATTTCTGATTTTACTTGAGTTTTCTGTCTTTTTTCTTTGTCTGGCTAAAGGTTTGTCAATTTTGTTTATCTTACCAAAAAAACACACACCCAGATCTTTAGCTTCATTGATCTTTTCTATTGTTTTTTTTTTCTTAGTCTCTATTTTATTTATTTCTGTTCTGATCTTTGTTATTTACTTCTTTCTGCTAACTTCAGGCTTAGCTTGTCTTCTCCTAGTTGAAAATTTAGGTTTTTTGTTTGGAATCTTTCTTTTTTCTTATGTAGGCATTAGTGCTATAAACTTCTTAGAACTGCAGTTGCTGCATCCCATAAGTTTTTATGTTTGTTTCCATTTTTAAAAAGACTTTTTTAATTCTCTTTTTCTTTCATCTTTGACCCATTGATTATTCAGGACTGTTTTATTTAATTTTAACTGTGAATTTTCCAGTTTTCCTCCTGTCACTGAGCTCTAATTTCATACCTATGAGGTGGAAAAGATACTTGGTATGATTTCAGTCTTCTTACACATGCTAAAACTATTTTTGTGACCTAACATATGATTTATCCTGGAGAATGTTCCACATATGCTTGCTGTTATTGGATGGAATGTTTGATATATGTCTGTTGGTACTGTTTGGTCTAAAGAATAGTTCAAGTTCAGTGTTTCTTTGTTGATTTTCTGTCTGGATAATCTATTCACTGCTCAAAGTGAGGTATTGAAGTCCCCTACCATTATTCTATTTTTTTCTAGTACTCCCTTCAAATCTGTTAGTGTTTGCTTAATATATTTCAGTGTTCCAACGTTGGTTGCATATATTTATAATTGTTATATCCTCTTGATAAGTTCATACCTTTATCATTATGACCTTCTTTGTCTCTTGTTACAGTGTTTGACTTAAAGTCTTAGCTGATATAAGTAAAGCTATTCCAGCTCTCCTTTTGTTTCCATTTGCCTGGAATATCTTTTACCATATCTTTACTTTGTCCTATGTGTGTCCTTGAAGCTGAAGTAAGTCTGGTAGGTAGCATATAGTTGAGGTTGTTTTTGAGTCAGTCACTCTGTGCCTTTTGATTAGATAATTTGATCCATTTATAATATAAAGAGCAAGTAGTGGTTGGTAAGGGCTTACTAATACCATCTTATTAATTATTTTCTGGCTGTTTTGCATCCTCTGTTTTTTATTCCTTGCTTGATGTCTTCCTTTGTGAATTGATAATTTCCTGTAGAGGCATGCCTTAATTCCCTTATTTTTATCTTTTGTTTATCGGCTGTAGGTTTTTGCTTTGAGGTTACCATTAGGCTTATATAAAACATCTTATTGATGTAATAGTCTATTTTAAGCTGATAACAACTAAAGTTTGATTGCATACCTATACTACCATTTTGCTCTCACCCCCATTTTATATTTTGATGTATAATTTGCCTATTTTTATATTGTATATCCATTTACAAATGATTGTGCATATGCTTATTTTATTACGTTTGTCATTTAACCCTCATACCAGAGTTAAGTGGTTAACACACCACTGTATTCCAGTACTATAGCATTCTTTATTGACTATATACTTAACATTACTGATGTATTTTTTTATGTTTTCATGTTACTATTTAGCTTCACTTCATTTCAGCTGAAGAACTCCTTTCAGCATTTCTTGTAAGACAGGTCTTGTGGTATTGAACTCCTTCTTTTGTTTGTTTGGGAGAGTCTTTATCTCTTCTCCATTTCTGAGGAATAACTTTGCTGTGTAAAGTGTCTTGGTTGAATATATCACTCTACCTTCTCCTGGCCTGCAAGGTGTCTGCTGAGAAATCCACTGAAGGCTTAAATGGGGGTTTTCTTTTTTGGGTGGAATTTTTTTTTTCTTGCTGCCATTAAAATTCTATGTAACTTTATTTTAAATAGTTGTATTATGTATCTTGGAGAATATCTTTCTGGGTTGAAATTTTGATGGATACTTACGTGATTCATGCACTTACGTCAACTCTTTCCCCAGGTTTGAGAAGTTCTCAGCCATTATTTCTTTAAATAAACTGTCTGCCTGCCTTTCTTCTTCTTCTGGGACTCCAATAGTGCATATGTTGTTTCTTTTATTGATATGCCATAATTCATGCAGGCTTTCTTCACTGTTTTTATTCTAACATTGAAAGGATAATTTTATTCTCCTCTGACTGGATAATTTCAAAAGATCTGACATCTGCTTCATATATTCTCTCTTCTGCTTGATACACTCTGCTGTTAAACTTTTCATTTATGTATGCATTGTTTTGTACTTTTGTTGAATTGTTTTTGTGTTTTCTTGTAGCTCACTAAGCTTCCTTAAAACTACTATTTTGAATTTTTTATTGGTCAAATTGCAAATCTCCATTTCCTTGGGATCAGTTCTTACAAAATTATTGTATGAAATTAATAATATTAAGTATTAATATTAAATACATTATACATGTTAAAGGGGCAAGATTCTTTTTCTTGAAGCATTGCATTCTAAAACAAAACAGTAATAGAAGCAAACTATGAACAACATTGAAAAATAACAAAATATCAATACTACTAAGAGTTAACATTTATATTGTGCTTACTGTATCTCATATGTAAGTCAACATTTTTTACTTTCTCAGGTAATCTTCAAAACAGGACTTTGGAGTTATATACTCTCATCCACATAAATGATACTCATGTAACTAATTATCTACAGAAGATGTAACTGAATTAAAGACATTAAATAATCTGGCTAAGATCCATTCACTGGTGCAGCAGAATAAACTTAATAGGGTGAACCCACAATATAAGATGTGAGGTAAGACCAGGAGGTGGAAAGTTGGCTAATTTAGAAAGCCTAAGTTTAAATTTCAATTTGCTGCTTAATCTTGGCCTTGAACAAGTAATTTGCCCTCTCTGAGAATCAGACATCAGCTGTAAAGTGAGCCTCTGTTTGCCTCTCAGTATTATTAAGAAGCATATGTCAAATCATATGTATAACTCTTCATACATAAAAATAACTATATAAAACCCTTTCAAAATACACAGAAATGCTGTGATGCACTTGATTTAGGGAGTTAATTGAGGAAGCCCCCTTAATGGGAAAAACAAAAATAGAAACAAACCTTTCCAAATGCTTACTAGATTCTGAGACCTCATTAAAAGGCAAGACTCCATATTTCATTCTTTAAAGTAAAATCACTGCAATTTCAAGGAAGGGAAGTGTCAGATTAGGCTGTTATAGATTATTCCTATATTACTCAAACCTGCAGATATTTGTATGCCAACTTTATAATTTTTGCCTGAGAAGTAATATTGTAAAATCATTTATTTAATGTTTATATTTTCAACTATGTAATAGCATAAAATAGAGGAATATACACATTTATTTCTTTCATTTTAATATTTTCCTCTTTGAAAGTAGACTATATGTATAATTAGTATACATTTTAAAAGGTGCACTGCTGTGTATAAAATAGATAACTAATGAGAACCTACTGTATAGCACAGGGAACTCTACTCAGAGCTCTGTGGTGACCTAAATGGGAAGGCAATCTAAGAAAAGGGGGGGCTTCCCTGGTGGCGCAGTGGTTGAGAGTCCGCCTGCTGATGCAGGGGACACGGGTTCTTGCCCCGGTCCAGGAAGATCCCACATGCCGCAGAGCGGCTAGGCCTGTGAGCCATGGCCACTGAGCCTGCGCGTCCAGAGCCTATGCTCCACAATGGGAGAGGCCACAGCAGTGAGAGGCCCTAGTACCGCAAAAATAAATAAATAGATAAATAATAAAAATAAAAAAGAGGGGATATATGTATATGTATAACTGGTTCACTTTGCTGTAGAGCAGAAACTAACAGAACATTGTAAAGCAACTATACTCCAATAAAATTTTATTAAAAAAATAAAAGGTACAAAAGGGTATATAATAAAAGCAAATTCTTCTTCCTCTACCATCCTTCAGCCACCTATATTCTCTTCCCAGAGGCAAAACTGTCAAAGTTTCTGTTTATCCTTGCAGGTATGCCTTAGGTATGGAACCTAAAATTCTAAATCAAATAATCTTTCTAAAATAGAACTTATATTCCTGCCATCAGGAATTCCTGATGGAACTTATATTCCTTCCATCAGTCAGTATAATACCTGTTTTGGCACTTCCTCATCCAACTCTGATATTAGCAATCTTTTTAAAATTATTCTTCTGTCCTGTGGGTAAATATTGATGTCAAACCTTTGGATGTGATACTGGTTGCAAATATTTTGATGTTGTCTTTTAACTTTTTACTAGCATATTTCTTACTACCAATTTCTGAAAATTTTTCTGATTTAAACCAAATGTTGTATCCTGATGGCTTTTTTTTTGAATTTTATATTTATTACAATTTATAATTGTATTTCCTGAATTTCTTAAATATCACTTTTAAAAACAATTTTTAAACTTACTTTATTTGCTTAATAGTATGTTTTTCAGATTTATGCTTTTTGATGAAAAATATGTTAGTCATTCATTTTAAACCCTGCATAATATTCCTTTGTATGAATAGAGCATAACTTATTTATCAGTTTTCCTGTTGACAAACATCTTTATCATAGCTTGGATGCATTGTGCATATACCAAATAATGTTTACGACATACATAAATTACATACTAACTAAATTGATAATATTAATTTAATTTCTTTAATTAATATATTAAAGATCCATTTGAACCTCTATGACAGTATAATAGATAGGACATTACATGTAACTTTTTTTTTATTTCAATTTTTTTGTTTTTGTTTTTTTATGCTGCAGGTTCTTATTATTAATCAATTTTATACACATCAGTGTATACATGTAAGTCCCACTCGCCCAATTCAGCACACCACCATCCCCACCCTACTGTGGTTACCCCCCCTTGGTGTTCATATGTTTGTTCTCTACATCTGTGTCTTACCTTCTGCCCTGCAAACTGGTTCATCTGTACCATTTCTCTAGGTTCCACGTACATGCGTTGATATACGATATTTGTTCTTCTCTTTCTGACTCACTTCACTCTGTATGACAGTCTCTAGATCCATCCACGTCTCAACAAAGGACTCAATTTCGTTCCTTTTTATGGCTGAGTAATATTCCATTGTATACATGTACCACATCTTCTTTATCCATTCGTCTGTCTGTGGGCATTTAGGTTGCTTCCATGACCTGGCTGTTGTAAGTAGTGCTGCAGTGAACATTGAGGTGCATGTGTCTTTTTGAATTATGATTTTCTCTGGGTATATGCCCAGTAGTGGGATTGCTAGATCATATGGTAATTCTATTTTACATTCCAACCAACAGTGCAAGAGGGTTCCCTTTTCTCTGCACACTCTCCAGCATTTGTTGTTTGTTGATGATGTCCATTCTAACTGGTGTGGCAAAAGAGGTTCTGGGAAGTACTCACTGGCATGAGACCTCCCAGAGTCAGTCACCATCAGCCCCACCATAGAGGCTGTAGCCTCCAGTGCTGGGTTGCCTCAGGCCAAACAACCAACTGGGGGAGAACACAGCCCCGCCCATCAGCAGACAAGCAGATTAAAGTTTTACTGAGCTCTGCCCACCAGAGCAACACCCATGTATACCCACCACCAGTCCCTCCTAACAGGAAGCTTGCACAAGCCTCTTAGATAGCCTCATCCACCAGAAGGCAGATAGCAGAAAAAATAAGAACTACAGTTCTCCAGCCCATGGAATGAAAACCACAATACAGAAAGATAGACAAAATGAAAAGGCAGAGGACTATGTCCCAGATGAAGGAACAAGGTAAAATACCAGAAAAACAACTAAATGAAGTGGAGATAAGCAACATTTCTAGAAAAAGAATTCAGAATAATGATAGTGAAGATGATCCAGGACCTCGGAAAAAGAATGGAGGCAAAGATCGAGAAGATGCAAGAAATGTTTAACGAAGACCAAGAAGAATTAAAAACAAAAAAACAGAGGTGAACAATAAAATTACTGAAATGAAAAATACACTAGAAGGAATCAATAGCAGAATAATTGAGGCAGAAGAATGGATAAGTGACCTGGAAGCCAGAATGGTGGCATTCACTGCTGCGGAACAGAATAAATAAAAAAGAAGGAAGAGAAATGAAGACAGCCTAAGAGACCTCTGAGACAACATAAAATGCACCAACGTTCGCATTATAGGGGTCCCAGAAGGAGAAGAGTCAAAGGACCCAAAAAATTGTATGAAGAGATTATTCACGAAAACTTCCCTAACATGGGAAAGTAAATAGCCACCCAAGTCCAGGAAGCACAGAGAGTCCCAGGCAGGATAAACCCAAGAAGAAACACACCAAGACACACAGTAATCAAATTGACAAAAATTAAAGACAAAGAAAAATTATTAAAAGCAACAAGGAGAAAAGAAAATAACATACAAGGGAACTCCCATAAGATTAACAGCTGATTTCTCAGCAGAAACTCTGCAAGCCAGAAGGGAGTGGCACAATATATTTAAAGTGATAAAAGGGAAGAACCTACAACCAAGATTACTTTAAAAAGCAAATATCTCATTCAGACTTGACAGAGAAATTGAAAGCTTTACAGACAAGCAAAAGCTAAGAGGATTCAGCACCACCAAACCAGCTCTACAACAAATGCTAAAGGAACTTCTCTAAGCAGGAAACACAAGAGAAGAAGAGGACCTAGAAAAACAAACCCAAAACAATTGAGAAAATGGTAATAGGAATATACATATCAATAAGTACCTTAAATTTGAATGGATTAAATGCTCCAATCAAAAGGCGTAGACTGGCTCAGTGGATACAAAAACAAGACCTGTATATATGCTGTCTATAAGAGACCCACATCAGACCTAGGGAGACATACAGACTGAAAGTGAGGGGATGGAAAAAGATATTCCACGCAAATCGAAATCAAAAGAAAGTTGGAGTAGCAATACTCATGTCAGATAAAATAGACTTTAAAATAAAGAATGTTACAAGAGACAAGGAAGGACACTACCTAATGATCAAGGGATCAATCCAAGAAGAAGTTATAACAATTATAAATATCTATACACCCAACAAAGGAACACCTCAATACATAAGGCAAACACTAACAGATATAAAAGGGGAAATTGACAGTAACACAATAATAGTGGGACACTTTAACACCTCATTTACACCAATGAAAACATCATCCAGACAGTAAATTAATACGGAAACACAAGGTTTAAATGACACAATAGACCAGATAGATTTAACTGATATTTATAGGACATTCCATCCGAAAACAGGAGATTGTGCTTTTTTCTCAAGTGCACATGGAACATTCTCCAGGATAGATCATATCTTGAGTCACAAACCAAGCCGCAGTAAATTTAAGAAAATTGAAATCATATCAAGTATCTTTTCCGACCACAATGCCATTAGACTAGAAATAAATTACAGGAAAAAATGCTGTAAAAAACACAAACACATGGAGGCTAAACAATATGCTACTAAATAACCAAGAGATCACTGAAGAAATCAAAGAGGAAATCAAAAAATACCTAGAAACAAATGACAATGAAAACACGATGACCCAAAACCTATGCGATGCAGCCAAAGCAGTTCTTAGAGGGAAGTTTATAGCAATACAATCCTACCTCAAGAAACACAAAAAATCTCAAATAAACAATCTAACCTTACACCTAAAGGAACTAGAGACCGAAGAACAAAAATAACCCAAAGTTAGTAGAAGGAAAGAAATCCTAAAGATCAGATCAGAAATAAATGAAAAAGAAATTAAGGAAATGATAGCAAAAATCAATAAAACTATCTTCTTTGAGAAGATAAAATTAATAAACCATTAGCCAGACTCATCAAGAAAATGATGGAGAGGAATCAAACCAATAAAAATAGAAATGAAAAAGAAGTTACAAAGGACACCACAGAAATACAGAGCATCATAAGAGACTACTACAAGCAAGTATATGCCAATAAAATGGACAACTTGGAAGAAATGGACAAATGCTTAGAAAGGTATAACCTTCCAAGACTGAACCAGGAAGAATTAGAAAATATGAACAAACAAATCACAAGTAATGAAATTGAAACTGTGATTAAAAATCTTCCAATAAACAGAAGTCCAGGACCAGATGGTTTCACAGGCTAATTCTGTCAAACATTTAGAGAAGAGTTAACACCTATCCTTCTCAAACTCCTCCAGAAAATGACAGAGGAAGGAACACTCCCAAACTCATTCTTTGAGGGCTCCATCACCCTGATACCAAAACCAGACAAAGATATCACAAGAAAAGAAAATTACAGACCAATATCACTGATAAATATAGATGCAAAAATCCTCAACAAAACACTAGCAAACAGAATCCAACAACACATGAAAAGGATCATACCATGATCAAGTGGGATGTATCCCAGGGATGCAAGGATTCTTCAGTATATGCAAATCAGTCAATGTGATAAACCATATTAACAAATTGAAGAACAAAACCCTTATGACCATGTCAATAGATGCAGAAAAGGCTTCTGACAAAATTCAACACAAATTTATGATAAAAACTCTCCAGAAAGGCATTGAGGGAAACTACCTCAATGTAATAAAGGGCATATACGACAAACCCACAGCAAACATTCTCAATGCTGAAAAACTGAAAGCATTTCCTCTAAGATCAGGAATAAGACAAGGATGTCCACTCTCGCCACCCTTATTCAACATACTTTTGGAAGTCCTAGCCATAGCAGAGAAGAAAAAGATATAAAAGGAATACAAATTGGAAAAGAAGTAAAACTGTCCTTGTTTGCTGATGACATGATACAATACATAGAAAATCCTAAAGATGTCACCAGAAAACTACTAGATCTAATCAATGAATTTGGTAAAGTTGCAGGATACAAAATTAATGCACAGAAATCTCTTGCATTCCTATACACTAACAATGAAAGAACAGAAAGACAAATTAAGGAAACAATCCCATTCACCACTGCAACAAAAAGGATAAAATACCTAGGAGTAAACCTACCTAAGGAGGTAAAAGACCTGTACTCAGAAAACTATAAGACACTGATGAAGGAAATCAAAGATTACACAAACAGATGGAGAGATATACCATGTTCTTGGATTGGAAGAATCAATATTGTGAAAATGACTATACTACCCAAAGCAATCTACAGAGTCAATGAAATCCCTAACAAATTACCAGTGGCATTTTTTACAGAACTAGAACAAAATATCTTAAAATTTCTATGGAAACACAAAGGACCCCGAATTCCAAAGCAATCTTGAGGGAAAAAAATGGAGCTGGAGGAATCAGACTCCTTGACTTCAGACTATACTACAAAGTTGCAGTAATCAGGACAATAAGGTACTGGCACAAAAATAGAAATATAGATCAGTGCAACAGGGTACAAATCCCAGAGATAAACCCACACACCTATGGTCAAGTAATCTATGACAAAGGAGGCAAGGATATACAATGGAGAAAAGACAGCCTCTTCAATAAGTGGTGCTGGGAAAACTGGACAGCTACATGTAAAAGAATGAAATTAGAACACTCCCTAACACCATACACAAAAATAAACTCAAAATGGATTAAAGACTTAAATGTAAGACGAGACAGTATAAAACTCTTAGAGGAAAACATAGGAGAACACTTTTTGACATAAATCACAGCAAGGTAATTTTTGACCCACCTCCTAGAGTAATGGAAATAAAAACAAAAATAAACAAATGGGACCTAATGAAACTTCAAAGCTTTTGCACAGCAAAGGAAACTATAAACAAGATGAAAAGACAACCCTCATCATGGGAGAAGATATTTGCAAACGCATCAATGGACAAAGGATTAATCTACAAAATATATAAATAGCTCATGCAGCTCAGTATCAAGAAAACAAACAATCCTATCCAAAAATGGGCAGAAGACCTAAATAAACATTTCTCTGAAAAAGACATGCAAATGGCCAAGAGGCACATGAAAAGCTGCTCAATATCACTAATTATTAGAGAAGTGCAAATCAAAACTTCAGTGAGGTATCACCTCACACCAGTTAGAATGGGTATCATCAGAAAATCTACAAACAGCAAATGCTGCAGATGGTGTGGAGAAAAGGGAACCCTCTTGCACTGTTGGTGGGAATGTAAATTGATACAGCCACTATGGAGAACAGTATGGAGTTTATCCAGAGATAACCATAATTCAAAAAGACACATGCACCCCAATGTTCATTGCAGCACTATGTACAATAGCCAGGTCATGTAAGCAACCTAAATACCCATTGTCAGATGAATGGATAAAGGAGATGTGGTACATATATACAATGGAATATTACTCTGCCGTAAAAAGGAACGAAATTGGGTCATTTGTATAGACGTGGATGGACCTAGAGACGGTCATGCAGAGTGAAGTAAATCAGAAAGAGAAAAACAAATATCGTATATTAACGCATATATGTGGAATCTAGAAAAATGGTACAGATGAGCCGGTTTGCAAGGGAGAAATAGAGAGACATATGTACAGAACACATGTATGGACATCAAGGGGGGAAAGCAGGGGGTGGAGGTGGGGGGGATGAATTGGGAGATTGGGATTGACATGTATACACTAATACGTATAAAATAGATAACTAATGAGAACCTTCTGTATAGCATAGGGAACTCCACTTTGCTGTACAGTAGAAACTTACACAACATTGTAAACCAACTATACCCCAATTTAAAAAAAAAAAAGGCTTTAACAAGAGCTTAGCCAAAAAAAAATTTTAAATTAAAAAAAATAAAAGAGACCCCAGAGAGCTCCCTTCTCCTTTCACCATGTGAGGACACAGCAAAGAGATGGCCATTTATGAACGAAGCAGTGGGCTCTCACCAGACACTGAATTTGTCAGTGCCTTAATCTTGGACTTCTCATCCTCTAGAACTGTGAGAAATAAAATTCTCTTGTTTATAAGCCACGCATTGTGGTATTTTTTTTATAGCATCCCAAACTGATTAAGATAGAGATTTAGCTGTCTATACAAAGTGGAAGTAGAGATCTTCTTAAAATGATGTACCACAATCCTTCTGACTCCATTGTCATCTTTACCCGTGCATACTTGTTGTCCATACTTGATGTCACCAATTACTGATTACTTTGGGGATTCTGTGGTGCAAATTGGACGCTTTCTTGCTTTTAAATAGTTGTCTCAGGATTCAGTTTTTCAAGTGTGCATTCTAGCTCTTGCATTTTTATTTTTGTTTTTCTTTTGCTGTAGTCTCCTCTCCTTTTTGCTTTAGAAATACTAAATATTAAATTAAAATATCCATGTATTTATAGCGTGAGGTGTGTTTTTTTCAGCTTTATTTAGGTATAGTTGACAAATTAAAACATATGTATTTAAGGTGTACAACTTGTTGTTTTGATATATGTATACAATGTAATATGATCACCACAATCAAGCTAATTATCATAGCCATCATTTCAAATAGTTAATATTCTGTTTCTTTTTGTGTGATGAGAATGCACCTCTTAGCAAATTTCAAGTACACCATACAATATCGTTAACTATATTCACCATGCTGTACATAGCTCTTCAGAACTTGTTGATTTTGAATAGCTGATACTTTGTACCTTCTGACCAACATCTCCCCATCTCCTCCAACCCCTGGCCTCTGGGAACCACTATTCTACTCTCTGCTTCTATGAGTTTGACTATTTTAGATTCCACATATAAGTTAGATTGTATAGTATTTGCCTTTCTATGTCTGTAGAATATGAATGTATAACATTATCCTACTGAGTTTGAAAATCTTGCTTTTTGTTCCTCCTTCTCTTATGTCTGAGGTCTCTGTCACCATTACCTCTATGGGGAAAAACAGTAACAGTACTGCAGGATTTATGTTGAGTACATCAAGGAATCATTTAGACACATGTCTATATTCCACCTATACTACATATGTGACATTGAGTAAGATACTTAAGATTGAGAAAAACTAAGCCTCAGTTATTCACTTGTACAGTTAGGTTAGTATTCGTTAACCTAACAGTAGTATTCTGGAGATAAAAGTAGATAACATGTACATGAGTGTTGGGTGTATACTAGGTCCCCAGCTAATGGAATATTTGTAACTGATATGTTTGATTCTATGCTGATTGGAAATTGAAGTTTATCCTTTAGCCTGATCCCCATAGTAAGTATATAAAACCTGACTCTGTTTTTGGACTTCCAGAGGTGAAGGACAGTTAAATGGTGGGTTATTCACAGATGATTTATCATCAGGAAGTGCACACTCAAAATTAATTTGATGCTGATTCTCTCTATAATACATGAGCCTCACCACAGGTGACCTTTATTCCTCTTTCCATATCAGGAATTTGGCTCCCTCCATGGCTTGTTCTCTAGGTATTTCCCCTTCTTGTTTCCCCCTGCCCTAGTCTAACATAGTTTCAAGAAATTAAAAAAAAAATTTGCTAAGAATAAATACATTGAATTATTTCTCCTGAAAAATATTTAACTGTTTCTTTGAGTCTTTGTGTATGGTTTTATTCAACTAAGAGGTGCCTTAAATTAACAATAATAGATCAGATAGAAAATACTATGCAGAAAAAGGCTAATAATTGAGATATAACAGTACTACATTTATGAATTGCCCAATAGAATGTGTGACATATAGTGTGCCCTCTAGAAATTTCCATTTTTTGCCCCATATTCCTATTTTTAAACAATTGTAATTACAGTGATAATTATATTAGTAGTTAATGTGTATTGAACTTCTACTGCAGTGTTTTACTTAATGCTCAGGGCCACCCTATGCATGGATGCCTTAATTTTTCCTATTTACTGACTCTTAAGAAAGTTAAATAAATTCCCCCAAATTATATATACTTTCCCCAACTGGAGGTTTCTAATCCAACTGATTTTAAAATCCATGTGTTTCATCACTGTACCAGGATGCCCCATCCTGGATCCCTTTTCTTTTTTAACTCACATTGGTAGAAAACCTTCTATGTGATGTGGTTGATGGATAGTGGATGAATAAATGGTCCCCTAAAATGTTTTTTCAAATATCTACGATTGTCATTTTATTTATGTATTTACTGTGTTAAAATGGTATTATGAAGGGGAAGTCAACATTAACTTTTAGCATAGATAATTTATTTTTGTGTTTACTTATGTATTTATTTTACCTTTGGAAAGCAGACAGATGACTGGACACTGGATAGATAACTTCTGATCTAGAGAAGAGCTGGGAAAATGTCATGGCATAGAGAACTGAGGGTCATCAGTTCAAGCTGAGAGCCTTTGCCCCAGGGGATTGCTTTGGGGGATCAGATAACAGAGCTGGGAAAGAGAAGCGCTGGAATGCAGAGGGCATTTCTGAAGATAGACTTCATGATTTTGCCTAAGGACAGTTCCAGAATGAGGGGGAAATTCACAGTTAAGACAGTTGTTTTAATGGTTTCATGTCTTTAACCACCATAATTTAATATCATTGGTTTGTGCCTATACCCTATTGTCTTACTAGTGTAGAAATAAAATGAAAATTAATACTATTTTGAAATTCTGTGGGTTTTTGGAGGGGCGCTAGAATCCTAAATAGCATTATTTTCCACCAAAAGGCTTAAAAACAATTAAATCTAACCTCCTGTGAAAGTTCTTATTTTGTTACTTTGTTCCACAACTCCTTAAAACAAAATCACCTAAATTGGAACTATTGCTACCAGATGTAATAAGATGGAATAATGGGTTTATCTGCTTTATTTGATATGAGCCAGATGACAAAGCTTTGAAGATAGAATGTGATTCTTACATATTTGTGTGCACACGCACATGGTCATGCTCATGTGTGTATTACTTGGGAATGGGAAAAAAAGAAAGGTGTGAATATGCTAGGTTGCATTTGGTAGTTCTCCTCTGATAACTATGTTATTATATTCTATTTTTTTGCTAATGATTACATATAAATTCAATGCATTGAAACAGACATCAGAGAGGCCAGAAAAACTGAGGTGTAAGAGAAAATGAACTCTGTGGAAAGGCAGGTATGTAGTGCAGAATGGGGCACTGATGAGCCATTTGTCACTAAGCTAAATAAGAAAAATCAGAGATCATAATCCTAAATGAGCCCAGACCTCACTGTACAGACAGCTGTGCATGGTTAAGAATAGCATCCTAATTTCCTTTAATAAAAAATCCAAATATGATGACAAGAAGGTTAAGTACATAGCCTTATTTGTGTGTTTGACAATGTCAGACACAATTGCTAATATGGCTCCTTCTATAATAGTTGCATTTAGTATTTACAAAGTTGTGAAGTAGTTTTGTTTTGTTTTGCTTCAGTTTAATCAGTTTTAGCATTCGATTTTCTGAGAATCCAGCCACCTGGCTTCGAGTACTGCATTCTTTATACAAAATAGATATGACACATTTTTGAGTTAAGACAATCAAACCACCTGTTCGAGAAGCACAATTAATATACATTAAAAAGAGACCAGGGCATTTGCTGTGCTTCCTGTCTCCTCACCCTCCTCTGCCATTATATTGATGTTAGAAGTTCCTACTTAGCTGCTACATGTTTGGCTTGGCAAGACAAGAGTCTTGCTAAAACAAAATCTTCCACTTACAGTTGGAAGGTGTAATTTAGTCATTTACACCATAGTATGAATGAGTTTTATATGAATGTAAGTGGAGAGGAAAAAAAATAGCGTTAGGCTTCCAGGCTTCTAAGGTGGTAGAAGGTCCATGATAGGACACACAGGGAAATTATCATTTTCAGTGATGTTCTAGGCCAAGAATTGTTTTAGAATTGTTTTAGAATTGTTTTAGAATTCTCCTGTCAATCACGTGAAATACTTATGGCAAGTTTGCGGATCAGGAAAATGAGGCTCTCTAAATCTAAGATTTGTTTTTACTAATGTTATCACGAAAGAGTACAGCAAAAGTACAAAGTAAGTACAACAAAGAGAAGCCAAGACACCAAAAGATATATTTTACTTACTTTTAAAATTTGCATAGGAAATGGGCCACTACCTGCCAGAAACTATATTTGTGCATTGTAAGCCAGGTCCCCATTAATTTTTTGTAGTAAGAGGCAATGAGTTACTTTTTACCCTGCTATTCATGCCTTCTTTGCTAGTATTTCTAAATAAAACAGAGCTTTGAAGTAGTATTTGAGTTGTCAGAGGGACATTGGTCTTCCCTACAGTGCAGACCTTGGCTTTTATTTCTTCAAGACCATTCAGATTTGAACAAGGCAAACTTGGAATGTAGGCCCAAAGGACTTGTATTGTTTATAAAACTTTTCTCAGGCATTCTTCTGACAACTTCTTAACTTATCTGAAAGTTGTTCCAGGTTTATTCATTTTAATGTTACTTTCTTACAATCCTGCTCACTCTTGGTATAAGTTAAAGTAAAAACAAACATATATTAGTCTATGAATGACTGATAATAGTAATAATATAATAATTATGTCTTTCCTGATTATTGTATCCTGCTGTTAAAAATAAGTTCATATCTTGATGAGTGTTCCTGCTACTTCGTTCTCTACACAGTACCAACATAAATCAGATCCGAAATGTTAGCTTTAGATTACTCCTAGGTGCAACTGGAAGTGTGGCTTAAAGCTATATCAGAATGTAAGACTGTCTTTGGGTTTGTAGTTCCACCCTCTTTTACTTATTTAAGTCAACCATCTTGGCTCAATTCAAACATTACTCCCTCCAGGAAAACTTGAACCTTAAGCTAGCAGAAGTACTTTTTCCATGTTTTATTTATGGGACGTTCCATTAACTTAGTGTACGGTATTGGAATTATTTTTACAAGGTTGTTTTCTTACATGCTGAGCTTATTGAATGCAGAAACTACATCTTATTTTTCTTTTTATCCATAATGCACAGTGCATGACATACACAGTGCACATGTTCCTTTAAATAAAATGTTAAATTGATTAAAGGGCAGCCTTTTGTAATATAACAAAATCTTGACATTAGAAATAGGAAATGCTTATGCTGAGTCACAATTAATAATTTTTAACTTGTTTCGTTTGAACTTTACTGATTTCTTTGAAGCTTTCTATTAAGAAATTTAGATTTTAGAGACAAAAGACAATAAGTACATGAATCATGAGGAGAGATCTATATCTTTAAAGGGACAGTTATTAAAAGTATGATAAAATATTTTCAATGTTTTCATAGTAATTGTCTATCGTGTTAATCCCCCTCATCTTATTAAACATCAGTGCTTGCATTTAAATTCTTTCTGCAGAAATATGGAATGCAATAAGCCTTCTACTAATCATAATAAAATTTTTTTAATTTACCCTTTAGTTTCTAATGCAACAACAATGCTGAGTGCAATGTTAAACAGTTTCTCTCCTACTAATACATGAGCTCTCCTGATACTGATAATTGGATTCTGCAGGCAAATAATTTTTCCAGATGACTCAAAAATATTCAACAGGTTATTTTTGCAACTCCAGGTTATTTTTGCAACAGATGAATCCTCAAATTGTAATTGTCCTATGCAGAAAGAAGTAGGATCTGTTAAGGGATGTATGTCATTAAATCTTGTTTCCTGTGAAAGGACCAAGATAGGCAAAGGGATAATAAAATTGCTCCGCAATCTATCCTGGCAACACACCTGAAATGTTACATATTAAATAAGTAAGGCAGAATTAGTCCCTTTAAGTATGATTTTTTTTTTTTTTTACTGTTTACCTGATCACCAAAATTTGACACTTAAATCGTAATATCAAAATTCCTCTTGACACCAAAATATCAGTTACTTTTTTTGATTCAGAATATTTGTTCAGATTCTCTACTTAATTACCCTTAAAGAGATCTTAACTAGTTATTAAAAAACAACAAAAAAATTGTCAAGAACAACTAAATTCACATGATATAATTATCTATATACCATTAACTGAAAAGGTACTTTCTACCTAAAATGACATGACAGAAACAATATGCAGGCATAATTTAAGTGTGATTCTTTTCTTGGCGCCAGTTTTTTAAATTATGTAAGTTCTGACAGCTTTATCATATCTGTTGGCATATTTCCCTCTGTATTCTTTATATTTGTTGTCTGGTTCTCTATCTACCTGGTTATTTATTCTCAAGTATTAAGGGGCATCACTGATGTGGGCTGTTTGAGGTATCTTTAAATTTTCTTTGTGTTATAAATAACAAATACATTTCATTATCAACTAATTTTTACAATAGAAATAACAATATAATTTTGAATATAATTTTTCAGTAATATCACCATCACCTTCTTTCAGACACAGTTTTCTGAGTGTGTGAGAAGGTTGAGGTTACAGCTGATATATAGGAAACTATATATGACATGTAAGTGATCATGTATCCAGTAGTGAGCAACCTTTGATGACTTAATATTCATAGTCATAGAAATGATAAATTGTTAAGTATTTCACCTCCTTGGTTAGGAGGAACCTAATATTCATAGGAACTTTATTTTCTTTGATGCAATTTTAAATGGGATTTAAAAAAATTTTTTCTCTTTCTGACATTTCATTATTAGTGTATAGAAATGCAACTGATTTCTGTATATTAATCTTATATCCTGCAATTTGATGAATTTATTTATTAGCTCTAATACTTTTTGGGTGGAGACTTTAGAGTTCTCTATATAGAGTATCATATCATATGCAACTAGTTTTACCTCTTCCTTTCCAATTTGGATGCCTTTTATTTCTTTTTCTTGTCTGATTGCTAGAACTTCCACTATTATGTGAAATCGAAGAGGTGAGAGTGGGCATACTTGTCTTCTTCCTGAATTTAGCAGGAAGGATTTCAGTTTTTCTTTGTTGAGTATTATGTTGGCTGATCCACTTTCATCATGGTGTATGACCCTTTTTATTTATTGTTGGATTCTGTTTGATTTTTTTTTTTTTTCGGTACGTGGGCCTCTCACTGTTGTGGCCTCTCCCGTTGCGGAGCACAGGCTCCTGACGCGCAGGCTCAGCGGCCATGGCTCACGCGCCCAGCTGCTCCGCGGCATGTGGGATCTTCCCGGACCGGGGCACGAACCCGTGTCCCCTGCATCGGCAGGCGGACTCTCAACCACTGCTCCACCAGGGAAGCCCCTATTGTTGGATTCTGTTTGCTAGCATTTTGTTGAGGATTTTTGCATCTATATACATCAAAAATATTGTCCTGTATTTTTGTTTTTGTAGTATCTTTGTCTGGTTTTGGTATCAGGGAATGGTGACCTCACAGAATCAATTTGGGAGTGTTCCTTCCTCTTCGGTTTTTTGTATTAATTTGAGAAGGGTATGTATAAGTTCTTCTTTATATATTTGGTAGAATTCCCGGGCAAAGCCATCTGGTCTTGGAATTTTGTTTGCTGGGAGCTTTCTTCACAAATTCAATTTCACTTACAGTGATCGGTCTGTTCAAAATATCTGTTTCTTTGGATATATGCTCAGGAGTGGGATTACAGGATCATATGGTAATTTATTTGCAGTAACATAGATGGAACTAGAGATTATCATATTAAGTGAAGTAAGTTAGACAGAGAAAGACAAATACCATATGATGTCATTTATATGTGGAATCTAAAAAAAAAATGATATGAATGAACTTATTTACAAAACAGAAATACACTCACAAACATAGAAAACAAACTTGTGGTGGTTATCAGGGGATAGCAGGGAAGGGGGAGAGATAAATTAGGAGGATAGGATTAACATATACCTATTACTATGTATAAAAAAGATAAAAAGCAAGGACCTACTGTAGAGCAGAAGGAACTATATTCAATGTCTTGTAATAATCTACAATGGGAAAGAATCTGAAAAAGAATATATATATATGTATATATATGTGTGTATAACTGAATCACTTTGCTGTACACCTGAAGCTAACACAGCATTGTAAATTAACTATCTTCAATTTTTAAAAAATAGTTTAAATAAATAAATATTTTTTTAAATGTCTGTTTCTTCTTGACTCAGTCTTGGCAGGCTGTATGTTTCTAGAAATTTGTCCATTTCTTCTAGATTCTCCAATTTGTTGTCATATAACTATTCACAATATTCTCTCATGATTTTTGTTATCTCTGTGGTATTTGTTGTTATTTCTTTGCATTCGTTTCTTATTTTGTTTATTTGGGTCCTGACTCTGTTTTTCTTGATGAGCCTGGCTCATCAAGCGTGTTGTTTAGTCTCCACATGTTTGTGCTTTCCCTGTTTTTCTTTCTGTAGTTCATTTCTAGTTTTATACCTTTGTGGTCAGAAAACATGCTTAATATAATTTCTATCCTTTTAAATTTGTTGAGGTTTGTTTTATGAACTAGTATGTGGTCTCTTCTGGAGAACATTCCATGCATGCTTGAGAAGAATGTGTGTTCTGCTACTTGGGGATATAGTGTCCTGTAGATATCAATAAAGTCCAACTGGTCTACCATGTCATTTAGGACCTCTGTTGCCTTATTGATTATCTGTCTGGGTTATCCATCTACTGATGTCAGTGGGCTGTTAAAGTCTCCTACTATTATTGTCTATTTCTCCCTTTATGTCTGTTAGTATTTGTTTTATATATTTAGGTACTTCCTTATTGGGTGAGTGTATGTTGAGCATAATATCCTCTTCTTGTGTTGATTTTTTAACCATTATCTAATGCCCTTCTTTGTCTTCATTATAGCCTTTGTTTTAAAGTATATTTTGTCTGATATGAGTGTTGCTATCCTTGCTTTCTTGTTGTTTCCATTCACATGAAATTTTTCCATCCCTCACTTTCAGTCTGTGTGTGTCTGAAGTAAATCAGAAAGGGAAAAACAAATACTGTATGCTAACACATATATATGGAATCTAAAAAAAAGGTTCTGATGAACCTAGGGGCAAGACTGGAATAAAGATGCAGATGTAGAGAATTGACTTGAGGACTTGGGGAGGGGGAAGTGTAAGCATGGACAAAGTGAGAGGGTGGCATTGACATATATACGCTACCAAATGTGGAGTGGACCTCTGGTGGGAGGAAGCTGCATAGCACGGGGAGATCAGCTCTCGGTGCTTTGTGACCACCTAGAGGGGTGGGGTGGGGGAGTTGGGAGGAGAACACAGGAGAGAGGGGATGTGGGGATGTATGTATGCCTATAGCTGATTCACTTTGTTGTATAGCAGAAGCTAACACAGCATTGTGGAGCAATTGTACTCTAAAAAACATTTTTTAAAAAAAGAATTAATATCAATCTTTTCATACTTTTCTAAAAAATTTAAGAGGAGGGAACATTTCCAAACTCATTTTACAAGGCCAGCATTACTCTGACACCAACCTCAGATAAGGATACCGCAGGAAAAGAAAATTAGTGGCCAGTATCCCTGATGAATATAGATCCAAAATTTTTCAGTAGAATACTAGGAAAGCAAATTCAACAGCACATTAAAAGAATCATGCACTGTGATTGGGTAGAACTTATCCTTGGGATGCATATCCCAGTAATGGGGTGTTGTAGTTAAACAGTGCAGACAGAAATTTCTGTGAAATAGAAATTTCAAGTTTTTATATCCATGAATGGAGAATTCAGCTAGATATGAAAAATTAGTTTCTATAATGATGGATGCTGCTCCTCTTATTTTAGCTGAAAGATCTATAGGTATTGGGATTTTAAAACAAAATACTGATAAATCCCTTTTTGCTTTTTTCCTTTGTGGGATACAGGTTGAAACTATTTGACGCCATTTTTTGAAGCAGGATTCTATGGAAAGTGTCATGGGTATCATTGTTGATATTTTATGTATGCAGATGCTGTGAAACCTTGTCAGTTTATTGAACTGCTGAAAGAAATAGAAGACAATTACTTTAATGATCGTTAATGATTCCTTGCTTATAATCACTGGAATCATGGAAAAATTACTTTGAATCATGGAAAAAGTTTTCAATGGTTTACTGTAATATTATTTCCAATTCTAGATTTTCTTTAAAAAAAAAAAAGAGTGCTTACAAGAATATTCATCAAAGACAAAAAATGGCCTTGTGATTTATATTACGTCACTAAAATCACACTGCCCATGAATGAGATAAATTTGAACCTGTAAGAAAAGGAAAATTTAGTCATGACTTAGGCAGGTAAAATAGCATGTTGATTTAAAATTTCCATAGTATAAATCAATAATACTGATTTTACCTATTTTCCTACTTGAATCAACATGCAGAAAATATAGTCGTAATTGGTAGTATGATACAAATTGGCTACAAAGTCTATAAGAAAAAATTGAAGAATTTGGTTGATACTGATAAATTTAGAGTTGCTGTTCAATGTATGTAATGATGCTTTGAATTCTATAGTAATTAAAACAAGAAGTATTGAATTTACTTAATTTAGACGGATACAGTCTTGAAAGTAATATGCTTTTACCTCAAAGTTAAATCAGTTTTTCCCAAAGTTAATCTGTCTTGTCAATGTGAATATAAATATTAAAGAAAATTATTTTGTGGTGTTCAATTAAGTTACTGTAAAGCATAAATATGTTTGGAACAACTTGTACATATGTAAGGATAATTATTCAACTGTAAATTTTATGAAATTTGAATACAGATCACATATATCCAATTAAAATTTAGTGTGTGAATTGAGATGTGCTCTAATTGTAAAATACATATCAGATTTTTAAGAATTAGTTGAAAATAACGCAACATTGTAAAGCAATTGTACTCCAATAAAGATGTTAAAAAAAAGAATTAGTTGAAAAAACATTAAAATATCTCAAATTTTTTGATAGATATTTTGAGATAATTATGTATATGTCTTATTTATATACCCATATAAATATAAAGTTATGTACAGTCAGCCCTTTGTATCCACATGTTTTGCATTTGTGGATGCAACCAACCATAGATTGAAATTTCAATCCCTGCAGATGCTAAACCCGCCCATAGAGTGGGCTGACTGTATTTATTATACTACGTCATTTTATATAAAGCAGTTAAGCATCCCTAGGGGCCCTGGGGACTCCTGGAACCAATCCCCCCATGGATACTGAGAAACAACTGTGTTTATTCTAGAATTCATTTTAATTTCAGTCATTTTTATTTTATTTTTTAATGTGGATGCTAGAATATTTACTATTATGCGACTCACATTATATTTCTTTTGGACAGTGCTATTCTATAACTTTCATATTCTCAAGGGAATGACATCCTCAAAGGGATTGAGAATCACCGTTTGGAGAACAATACCAAAGTCATAAATTCTCTACTAAGATTAGCCTATGAGCATTGGACCATTATTCATTGTACCCCATCCACCATACTTTTTTCACTGATACTTCTCCCAACATGTAGAAAATGTTTACATTTAGAAAAGTGGTTTGATACAGCCAAGACTGAAAAAAATAGTGATACTCAAAGATCCAAGTCAACACTTAAATTTATACTTACAACCAATTTTCAGTCAGAGCAAATGTCAGAGCCCAGGTGTTATCTGATCTACATAGCTAATATCTTTGAAAAATGGACAACTGATTTCAGCACTTGAATCTGCCAATAGGTACAATACTTCATCTGTACAAATACAGCCGCTTCAGTCTTTCCAGCCTATCAGTTTGGCAGTGTACTTTATAATTGTCAAAAGAACACAATCAAAAAAAAAAAAAACTAGAATATCAAAATCATTAAGTTGTGTATATACATCACTTTAAAAATACTGTTACTACATCCTCCAGTTCTAATCTGGCCAAAGAGTTGGAGCAAGTGGTTTTTTTTTTTTTTTTTTTTTTTTTTTTTGGTAGTAAACTTAATTTTTCGAGAGATTGCATTTAAAAAGACCTCTTTGTTTCTAAGAACCCCGTCAATTGTTCTTTCCCAATAACACAAATACAAATAGTCTAGATATCACATAATCTTTAGGAAGCAAACAGCTAGATTTAAATGTCAGCAAGATATTAAAAACAACATAATAAAAATGAAGATTATGCCTTGAAATACTAAAATTAATGATAATATTAATACATATTAATTTAAATTATATTGCCATTTTATTACAACTAATTTACGTCTGACCTATGTGTTTTGCCTTTCCTGGAAGTACTCTCCCTTCAGCTTTAGCCCACAAAGATATTACATCAGCAGATATGTTAGACAAGTCTATAAGAACATTTTCAACAGAGCCAATACGATATATAGTTTTAGCACATTATGATTAAACCTAAATCTATTTAAGAGCAAGAAATGCAGAAAATTAGACTTGGAAAGATGAAACAGCCAAAAAAGAAATAATAATTCTTTTTTGGTCAATATGCATTGACCATTGCTAGAAGAATAGGGAGGTGCTTTAAAGCAAATCCTGGAAACATATCGTATGCTATATAGTTGGACTACCAATTTTCAGGACTTAAAACACAATTTTTTAAATATATCTTAGATTGACTAATCTGTTTCACATGATTTGGCATATGATTCAGGAAATTAATCCTAACCCATCATTATCATATAGTAAAGGAATGCTGAACAAATATTTTACTTTACAAAAGCAAATAGGAGATAACAGAATGTTTGAGAGTCTAAAATTCAAGAATTTAATGGGTTGTAAAAAAGTTTATGGAGAATATTTTTACCATTTATTTTTGTTACCCTTCCAGAATATAACTACAAATCACCCTTTGGTCATTTCACTGGTTGGCCCCTGATTTGACCTTCTAGAACACGCACTGGTTGTTTTCTTCAGCTGGATATTTTCCCTCGGAAAGGAAAAACAAAACTAAAAGTTTGACCAAAAGAATCTCTTCTCCAGTGGCAGTTTGAAAGAATGATTTCATCAATTAGTGGTGCTATTGAAAGGCTAATTATTTAGTTAGCAAATTAAGATGCTATTTGTAAAAATAAGAATCCTATTATATGCTCATAATTTTGAAAATGCTTTCTTTTCTGTCTTCCTAAGTTACACAGTATAATTTGTAATTAGAAATCCTTTCCATAGCAACTTATCATTTTCCATTTCAAACTTAAATCCAATAGGCCACCTACTGCAGATGATGAACACGTAAACTCAGGAAAAAAGCAAAGATAATTAAATCTTTCGTTTTGGATGAATACATAGAGAAAATGTTAATTTAACAAATGGTCCATATGCCCGTATCAAAAAAATAGCTTTTGCCTTCAACAGGCTTAGAACAGAGGACTGTCAATTGTGTAAGATGATGTATGCAAGTGGTACATCTAAATGTGGTGGCATGTACAGATAATGCATTGTGGATTCTTTGGGCAAGTGTAGATTTATCAGATAAATAATAGCCTCCAGTTTTTGTCTTCATTCTACCTGGCTAAAGCAATGACAATTTGTTATTGATTCTGTTTACAGATTTATTTACATCTGAGCTTTATAAGTAGACTGCCAAAATAAAATCTCTCATTGTTATAAAACCATGTATTTGCTCATATGAAACTTATTTACAATTTAGAGCATCTTAAAACACCATGTCTCTGAAGGTTGACTTTATGAAACACCAGAATGTTTGGAGTGACTATAGGTAGACCTGAATTTGAAGTCCTGCTTTAGCAGTTTCCAGCTTGGGGTTATTTCACTATCTGAATGCCTGATGCTGAAATAATTTTCTAGGCCCAAGATGGAGCCACTCCTGCCTGGGGTGCCACATCAATAGATGAAACTTAGGTAACTTTTGTGTCCTTATAAATGCTGTGCTTGATTAGAACAGTATATTCAGTCAGCCAGTCCTCAAACGCCAAACCAACTCTAGGTCTTCTCACCCTAAACAAGGTTGACTGTGTGGCCCCAGCCAATCAAATATTTTCTATTCATCTCTTCCTTGTTCTTTATTCTTTATCCTATAAAAGTTTATTGCCTTCTACCCCGTTTTGCAGTTCTCCACAAGGAGACTGTCCATTTCATGAAGTGTAAGTTCATATCACCTAAATTGTCTTCTTTAATAATTTCTTTTAACAGTTTTTGACGCCCAGTATGGGATTGGGAGCTGACTGCTAATGGCCTGTGGCACAAGATGTACGGGCAGGTGGCTGCTGAACTGTTCACTGTTCCTCTTGTTACTGATGGCTGTGGGTGAGTCACTCTTTGATTCGACCTCTGCTCCCTTGTGTGCAACTCTACAATTCAAACAAACTTCAAAACAAACTTTATTTAATGTATATATGGTTCCCAGTAAGGCTCTGACATCTTGGAAAGGTTCTGGGAGTCCATGATGGGTGGCTACCATTAGAGGACTCACAAAACTTCAAGGTAAATTCACAGCATAAACTACTGAGGAACTTGGGAAAACAGCTCTAAGTCCAAAACGTAGGAGTCTTTTGATTTCTGTCTTAGTTGAAAACCTTCACCTTGATATAAAGAAGCAAATTGAAGATAATGTACTTGGATTGGTAGATTAGTGTCTTGCTCTCATTCAGGTTATTACCCAATTCTTTGAGGAGTTAAAAGCATCTGTCCTACAAATTGAGTCTTTACAAGAACAGAAAAAGCCCACCTATTCTTTTTATCAATCCCTCTCCCCTCCCCCATTTATTTCAGAAGGCTTGTAGGTATTGTAAATAATCTGGCCTTAGGAAACAAAAGTCCTTAGAGGAACTTGTATTCTTTCTCTGTGCTTTGGAGATGTAAATATTCTATCTGGTCTTCTCTAGGAACTGAGAGCCATCTCTTTGAAATGCAAACATCAGGGAGGTAATTATTATCAGAAGGAAAAAACAAAAAATGAGGACAAGCTATTTGGAAACTAGTTGAAATGAAAATCTTAAAAGTCTTCTCCACAAATATTAATAAAAAGTTTAAGCCATCTGAGCACATAACTTAACTTATCCCATATGTCAGAAATAGCACTATGACATGGTTCAGATCCAACTCTTTTTTAAATATTGAGTATTGTATTATTGTACCTGTCACATGATTAAAATTAAGTGAAAGCTATAAGCTGTCTGTTTTTGTCTGTCTATATTTTTATATATGTCTATGTATATATGTTATAGATGTGTGGCATTTTACAACCTCCAGATGGTATTGCCAAAATTTATTTTTAAAGAGCACTTTTAATGGGCGTAAAGAAAATTAAGCATTTATATCAATCAAGTATACTCTCAGAAATACTAAAAAACTAACTTAAATGTTGTTCAGGTTCACATGATCTAGGATACTCTTCAATAAATAAAAGCTAATTAAGGTTTTTTTTTTTGTTGTTTAATTAAAACAAGCATGTGTTTTAGAGCTATTGGTACTGAATATACTGTAGATATACAACTTTTATCCCACCTAGGTTTACTATAAGTCAAATAAGCTCATGTTATATCTATTACAGAATTTGTCAGCAAGAAAGTTAACTTAAGATGATGGTTAGCTGTTTAGTGTCTCAAGATATTTTCATGAGTAATCTGAACATAAGTGTTAAAAACAAGTAAATTAACTAGGTGTAAGAGAAAATTTATAAGTGGACTTTTCAACAATAATTATACTTTATGGTGTGTTTACTTAAAAATCATTACTAAAATCTTTCTGGTAACTTGAAACCTTAAAGTTATTCTGAGAAAAGTTAATGATTGATATTCATTGAATATATAAATCATTTCCAAGTTAGAGAAAATACTGAAACATTAATTACAAGCATAAGTTTATCCACTTCTGGCTTTCTTTTCCAGAGGAAGTGAAGATACTTGGGTTTATTAGTAAACACATTTTGTGTCATTGAAAAATTCAGTGAGGAAAAATATACTTCTAGAAATCATGAAATGTATTTATAAATTTGCTAATCCACAGAACACTAATGTAACAGACAACCTACAAATTTCTTACTTCTTAGTTTTCACTAGGAATTAAGGATTCTAAGAGTTAAGAATTCTGACTAACATATATGGAAATAGTAAGGGAAAGATGTCTATGCAAGGAAAGTAGGATATGTTTTGGTAAGAAGAGGTATGAGGTATGTAGATGTTTTTGTTAAGAGAAAAATAAAGTAGTTTTGTCCTAAAGTAAAACATATAGTCCAGAATGAGAAAGAAGGGGGAAACATAGGACAAAATGTGAATGGATATAAAAAGTTGTAGAAGCTTTGTGGAAAAAATAATCTTGGGAAAGGAATTTTATGTATGGTCAAGAAGGCTAAGATTGGAATGGAATTATTTAAGTTTAAAAATGAGTTTTAATATCAAAAGTACATGGGTGTAAAATTAGAATTAGGTTTTCTCTTTGTTAAAAGAAAGTGTTATTAGATTATTGGTCTTCTCTTGATAAGAAATTGTAAACAATGTTTTTTCTTTACCTTTTAAGTAATCTACCTAGAAGTCAAAGATTTTGTTTCTCACCAAAATAATTTACTGTGTTTCATGTTGTCTTTATCAGGTCTTTGATTATTTAAGAAAACCCAGTTTTCTCAGTATTAAAAGAGCTAAGGTTTTTACAGCTCTGTAACCTTCTTTCTTTGCCTTCAAAGTCTTTAACTGTCACTTTGGTTAAATGGATAGTTTTTGACAAACTTCCCCCCAATAAAATTCTAGATGAAGTCTTTTTGACCTCAAAGTAACTTTGAGAATTCCCAGAGGGCATTTGAAAAATGTCAAAGGATTTTTCTCTCACCTGGTAAAATAATAAACTAATTAGATTTATTTGCTTTGTTAAATTACATGGGAAGCATTATCAAATAATGTTATACCTTCTTAGGTTATGTTTGTATGGAGGCATGTTTTTTTTTTTGTTTGTTTGTTTGTTTGTTTGTTTGTTTGTTTTGCGGTACGAGGGCCTCTCACTGTTGTGGCCTCTCCCGTCACGGAGCACAGGCTCCGGACGCGCAGGCTCAGCGGCCATGGCTCATGGGCCCAGCCGCTCCGCGGCATGTGGGACCTTCCCAGACCGGGGCCTGAACCTGTGTCCCCTGCATCGGCAGGCAGACTCCCAACCACTGCGCCACCAGGGAAGCCCTGGAGGCATGTTTTTAATATAAGTATTCTAGGAATTGTATGAAATTCCTTTAAATCTGATATGTTCTAGTATAATGTTATCAGTCGTAATTCCAGTTATTATCTTAAAATGTTGTATATCACAGAAATAACCAAATTTCATTGTCAATTCCATTATAATGAACTCTCATCAGATCCTTAACTATGGGCATTTTTAAGTGTTTTGTCATTTACAGACAGTTATTGTTTTACTCTTAAGCTTTTGCAAAAGTGAGTTTCATGGAAAGGACCCTACCAAGTACTCTTGACCACTGACACTGCTGCCAAATTACAAGGTCTCAAACCTTGGGCATATTCACAACTGAAGAAGGCTCCACCTGACATATGGTCCTGTGGGATTGCTGGAGACCTTAAAATCAATTTAACTAGGAAGAAAAGTACTTGGACAGCTTCCTCCCAAGATGTGAGATCAAGAGAATCAAGAATGTTTCTTTTCTTTCTTACTTCCCTCTCTGACCATCCTTTTCCAAATTCTTACACTATGAAGGTCTTTCTGATTCTTTTGTCCACCTTTTTCCTTCTCTGGCTGAAAAGATCATGCCATAGTTCACATATCTCAGGCCATTGAGGAGGATAATCCAGTCTACAACTGGCTATTGGATTTGCTACCATGATGCTGATCCTGTAGTTCTTTCTGCCTGTCACAAACGTCTCCCTGATTTTCAATGCCTTGTTTTATCTGGAACAAGATCACTGGATAAACAGTTCTGGGGATGTAGAAACACAGTTACATGAAATACATGAAAAGGCCAATTGGCTTAACAAATTATCCCCCTACTTGGGATCATTTCTTGACCTGTTTGATTCTACCTGTTGGGGGTCATGGAGACCCTAATTCAGGAGTCCTTACCAGACCATGGACATTGTTTTGTTCTTAATAATTATTGTGTCTATAATATGCTGCATTTCCTCAAAAGTTTTAAATGCATCTGGGCAGCCACTGACGAGCTGACAGATGATCTCTCTTTGACTGGAATGACAAAAGAGAATAGACACTGCAAGAATAGGAGCCTGACATCAACTCCTATGAATACTACACTGAGATTCAAAGAGGCAATGGTAGCTGAGAGTTACACTAAGACATATATATATATATATATATATTTTTTTTTTTTTTTTTTTTTTTGCGGTACGCGGGCTTCTCACTGATGTGGCCTCTCCCATTGCGGAGCACAGGCTCTGGACACGCAGGCTCGGCGGCCATGGCTCACGGGCCCAGCCGCTCCGCGGCATGTGGGATCTTTCCGGACCGGGGCGCAAACCCATGTCCCCTGCATCGGCAGGCAGACTCTCAACCACTGCGCCACGAGGGAAGCCCCAGACCAATATTTTTGATCATACCTCTTAGACAAAAGGATGATCAAAAGGGAAGAACTGTTGAAATAAGTTTCTCCAAGATGGATCTGCTCCTACCTGGCATACCACAGCAGCAAACTGAAATTTAGATAACTGTTGTGTCCATGTAAATGCTCCACTTGATTGGAAACAAGTATAGTCAGTCAGACAATCCACATATGTCAAGCCAACTCTGTGCCTTCTCACCCCAGACCACTGTGTGACCCCCAAACCAATCAAATATTTTCTATTTGTCTCAATATTTCTACTGTTCCTAGTTCTTTGTTAATTATCCTATAAAAGCTTCTTGCCTTCCACCCCATTTTGCAGTTCTCCGAAAGGAGACTGTCTACTTCATGAAGTGCTAATAAAGTCTGTTTGTATCACCTAAATTTTATTCTTTAATCATTTCTTTTTACACTGGTGACTTCTTTGTATTCAACTGTCATAAGGATAAAATTAAATAATGTATGTAAGGGCTCGATATACTCCCTGGCCCATATGAATAATTCAATGAAAGGCAGATACCATTTTTATTGAGAAAAATAGGAAAAGCGCTGAGTACTATGTGAACACTCAGTAAGTAAATCAGTGAATACCACTGTGATTTAATGAATAGAATTTGATTACTGAAATCAATTTAACAAATGAAATATTAATGACTAACAAATGGAAAATGTTGATCATGTTATTAGAAAATTTTGCCCAGTGCTGTAATCTTAAACTAACTAGAGATGGTACTCTCTCAGATCACCATAAAAAGCCAGACTGCTCTTGAATAACTTTTTGAACACTTACAAATATTTCTAAACAAGATCATTACATTTCTTACACATCATAGCTTGAAATGAAACATAAACTAATCGTAAAACAACTGCTTTTTTGGGGGGGTACCTCGAAAATAAATTTTATTTTCATGTCAGTACAACAGAGATATTGCCTTTTAAAGATCTAAAACTTTGGTACTTAAATCAAGTTAATTCCAAGCTTCTACATATCTTTATGAACTTTACATAAAGAATACCATGATGTGTAAAAAGGATTATATCAGCTTTCCACAGAATTAGCTATTCTTTCAATTTTCCTTAAAATTAAGTCTCTTTTGTTCATTAAAAATAAATCTTGGGCTTCCCTGGTGGCGCAGTGGTTGAGAGTCCACCTGCCGATGCAGGGGACACGGGTTCGTGCCCCGGTCCAGGAAGATCCCACATGCTGCAGAGCGGCTAGGCCCGTGAGCCACGGCCGCTGAGCCTGCGCGTCCGGAGCCTGTGCTCCGCAACGGGAGAGGCCACAACAGTGAGAGGCCCGCGTACCGCAAAAAAAAAAAAAAAATCTTTTGCTTACATCCAACTTATCCATGTTTGCTATTTTCACAGCACCCACCCAATTACCAACACTTAAAAGATCTAAATAAAGTTAATATCTATTATAAGTAATCCTCCACTATTTACCCTCACTGTTCTGTTCATTGCTAATAACACTTTTTGATTAGTCTCATAAGGACAGCGTGTTCCAAACATTATGTAGCTCTAATGTGGTGTTATTAACTTTGTTCAATATCTCCCTATTTATGATGCAAACATCAGTACATAGGAAGAAAATAAAATAAGAATTGCCAAACCTTTTGTTGTAACAATATTATATTCTCTTCACCTTCTGTTTGGTTACATGTGAACTAAGATGTTTTTCTCCAGTTTTTTAATGTGGTTTTTTTTGTTTGTTTGTTTCTTTGAGTTCAGTGGATATGTGTTAGTTATTCTTTTTAGGATAAAATTAAGACTCAATTTAGACTATCTCTAGTGGGTTATTATCAAACAGCATGTGTCAATAAAAGAAACTAGAAAACCATAGGACCCAGAGATACCCAGAGAGACCAAGGCCTCTCCAAAATGGAAACATATTTGATGGCTTTGAAGATATTTCAGGACCCAGGGCAGTTTGGGCACTGTGTGGGTCCCCTAATCACAATAAGAGTTCTTGAGTTATCACTTTAGCATACTTCGTTAATGTGATTTAACAGATCTCTCTGTATCCGTTTTTTGTTTTTTGGAATCTCTTTCTATTCTGTCCATACTAATAACTGAATGATGCTCTAGGCATATCTCTAGGTCAAATTCCAGGGGAGAATCTCCTGATCCTAACTTCTCTTTTTCCTATTAAGGCAGAGCTTTCATTTAAAGCTGATTGTCACTGAAAAACTTATATTTTGGCTTGAGTGGGTCAGGTACTAACCTAGCCCTAAAGATGATTCCAGTCTCACTTGGTAGTGAATAGGTAATTTCTGCCTAGGATTGCTTTCTCAGCAGGGGTTTGGGAATGTATTGGTTTCCCTTAGCAAAGGGCAGTGGGAGTTGTAGGCATTATAATCAACCTCTTTAAATCTGCTTTACTGGATTTGAGCCAGAAAAAAACTGGAATTATCAATACCCTGTATTTTAATGTCTGTTCAGTGTTCACCTGGCCACTGGCTATTTTTAGAGTATAATATTCCATATACCACTGACTGTCAATGGTACAAAGTAGAGCAGAAATAAGAACCAGACATGAATAAATAAGTAAATATATAAGGTTACTGGGTAGTTTCTAGGGTGGTGTAATAGTCAGGGTTCTCCAGAGAAACAGGACCAATAGGGGATATATGGATAAAAGTATATATAAATGAATGATATTGGCTCACACAATTATGGAGGCTGAGAGATCCCACACTCTGCCCACTGCAATGCAAGCTGTAGACACAGGAAAGCCAATTGTGTAGTTGGAAGATTCCAGTCCAGGTCTGAAGGCCTGAGA
Source organism: Aethalodelphis obliquidens (assembly GCF_003676395.1). Classification (NCBI taxonomy): domain Eukaryota; kingdom Metazoa; phylum Chordata; class Mammalia; order Artiodactyla; family Delphinidae; genus Aethalodelphis; species Aethalodelphis obliquidens. The sequence continues at coordinate 60,406,907 of NW_020837951.1, read as the reverse complement.
ACCAGAAAGCTGAGGACAGAAGATTGATGTCCCCGTTCAGGTGGTCAGGCTGATAGTGAGTAAATCTGCCCTTCCTTCACCTTTTTGTTCTACTCAGGCCCTGAAGTAAAAGATGATGCCCACCCTCACTGGGGAAGACAGTCCACTTTACTCAGTGTACTGATTCAGTGCTCTCACAAACGCACCCGGAAGTAATATTTAACTGGATTTATGGGTTTCCCATGATCTAGTCAAGTTAATACACAAAGTTAACTATCACAAATCACGTAGAAATAGAAGATAACAGATAAGAACAGTCAACTAATCAACAAACCAACCAATCTTCTAAAGTGATAGTTAGAAACGGTGTTTAGGTGGCAACCTATCAATACAAAGTAGCAAGGAATTATGGACTTCCATGTTGGAGAAAGGCAGGATGTCATGAATTTTGGAGGGCAAGCAGAACGATTTATTTGCAGGAAGCATCACTGACAGGTAGGAATGTCTGAGCAGAAGAAATTAGTTTTAATACTAGATCAAGCTTCTAATTCAGAACAAATGCTGCCTTATTGCTTTTTAGGAAAGTCAAGAGGAAATGAGAATTGTACAGCTAAGGCAGTGATTAAGCTATTACAGGGTTTTGACATTATTATACATCAAAATAGAGAAAAGAATCCATAGTACTTTAAATAACACTAATGTTTATTGTCTCTCTGTTGATTGAGAACAGGCTGGTATAAAGACAAAAGTGACCCTTTATAATGGTATATGGTTGGGTAAATTTGCTGAGTTAGGAGAATCTGAGCAATTCAAACTAATCTCTAACCATAATCAGCTACAAGTAGCCTTGATGAGTCACCTAAAATACCTAAATCCACAGTGAAAAAAGAACACTTGAAAGATTATGTAAGATGATCCTGAGCTGGGAACTGGCAAACTATGGCCTGGAGGTTGAATACAGGTCTCCCCTAATTAAATAAATTTTATTGAAACATAGCCACACTCATTCATTTATATGTTATCTATGACAGTTTTTTCACTATTATGGTAAATTTGAGTAGTCACAACTTTGACAACATAGCCTAAAAAGACTAAAACATTTATCACCTGGCTTTTTGAAGAAAGTGTTTGCTGACCCAGGCCTTACCTACCAACAAGTAAAAAAATTTTTTTAAATACCAATTTTTTTCCTGTACTTGGAATAATGGAGATCAGTGTTATATTTGGTATTGGTATTTGGCAGAACTAATCCTGAGTATAAAGTATTATGTTTACAGTAGAAGAGAAAAATACATGTCTGGAGAAAAAGTGGGAAGGAGGGGGAAGGGGAAAAAAGGAGAGAATGAAGGAAGGGAGGGTACGTAATAGGAAGGAAAGAGAGGAGAGGGGAAGAAAAAAGAGGGAACTGAGCATACTTAGTTGCAGAGATGAGCAAGGGCATTAGAATCTGGATCTGTAGTCCTTAGTCCCATTTGCTTTTGATGGACTATCTTTGGTTTTATCCTTTTGGTTGTACAAGCCATGCCATTACCCTCACAGTGAATTCTTTTCATAAACTAGTTGAAGTCAGATTTTGCTTATATGCAAATGAAAAATTTCTAAACAATTCAGGAAGGACAGCATATCTGATGACTCAAAGTGAAAGTACCACACCCAGCAATAGATTTTAACCCAATATGGAGACATAGTCCACATTCTCATTGCCAAGAGAATTTCCAAGAAAGCCCCAGAGCACACTCAATAGTGCTATTGAAAGGAGGCCCCTTTAAAAATAGAATTTATTGCATTCAGTACTTTTAAAAAAATTTTATTGGAGTATAGTTGATTTACAATGTTGTGTTAGTTTCAGCTGTACAGCAAAGTGAATCAGTTATACATATACATATATCCACTCTTTTTTTATTCTTTTCCCATATAGGCCATTACGGATTATTGAGTAGAGTTCCCTGTACTATACAGTAGGTCCTTATTAGTTATCTATTTTATTCAATTTATTTTTTGACCATCAGGATTCATTTAAGTAGTTACCATAATACCAATTGCTGGATCTGAAGCCCAGGTGACCCCCTGTGAGCTGTGTGAAAGCTTTCTCCTGTGCAGAAATCCTCGGGCAAAGTGCATTTTCCAGTGTACTCTGCCCTTGTTCTCTGTCACGAGGGTGGGTGTTCTCTCTGTAAGTGTCTTCCTGGAGCAACAGGGGTGGCCTAGTTCTACCTGTTATGGAGGAAGACCCTTACTTCCTCCAGGTAATGGATTGAGCATTAACGAGAGGCTGGGAGTCTGGTCAGGGAACTGGGAGAATGGTCAAAGGAGAGGGATCATGACCAGGGGACTGGAACATGGTGAGGGGGCTGGGAAAATTGTCAGGGAGCAGAAGCCTGACCCAGTGGTGGGGATTATCTCTGAAGACAGACTTCTAGGGCTCAAACTAGGCTCCTCCTCTTACAGCCCTCTGGCATTAGACAAGTTAATAAATTCTGCCAGACCTCAGTTTTCTCTCCTAAAAACTGGAGATGATGATAACAGTACCTACCTTGTTGGGTTGTGGTCAGATTTTAATGAGTTTATTTGTAAAGTCCTAAAAAGAGTTCATTCAGGCTCATTCACAGGAATTGCCTTGCAAGTGATTGTCACACAAAATAAAGAATTTTTTAAAAAAGGAACTTACTGGAGTAAAACTAGCAGTAGATTGGTATTTCTCTTTAAGAAATATTTGTATCAGGATGGTAGACCTTCAATTACTAAGCAAGTTTATGCTATTTTTCTGCTGTTGGAGTTTTTATTGAAATTGACTGAAGGAATTATCAGTAAAAGTTTTCAGTAATATACACTGAGTTATGTTGCTATCAAATTTCTATTTCTATTAGAAATAACAAATGTCTGAATTAAGTATATTAAAAATGAAAGCTTGCTTACTACCATCTTAAGTGTGCAGGACAATTTTATTAGTTATACTTTTGCACATATTTATGACATTTTTAGTTTGTTAGAATACTTGGCAATCAAAAGACTGCAATCAAATCTCCTTTTTATCCTAAATTATTACCACCATACACTAAAAAGTAGTAAAACTGGTTAAGTGAAACCGAAACTGGCTCCTCGAGGTTATTCCATTTTATAAAAAACACATTAATAGGTATTTAGCTTGGCTAATATAATAGTTTCTATGGAAACTTATTAACACCTAAGCAAAGAAAAATATTGGCTTTTGCTGTGACTCTAAATTCAACTAAAATAAGCAAAATGAGTGTTTACTATATGCCAAGCACTAAGCAAATCACTGAGAAAAAAAAATGAAAAATTAAAACATAATCTTGTCCTCCAGCAGCATATAACAGTTCAGAAGAAGAATCATACCAGTAATTGAAATATCATATATAATCTTAAATAAATCAATGATAAGAACAAAGTATTATAGCAATGAAATTAAACTCTGACATCTTAACTGAAACCTGACTATCCTAGAAATGGTGCCTATTTCTCTCTCATCCTTTGCTTTTCTGATAATATTTACCATAGTGATAGATATTCATATAAAACATTTTTCATATGATACAGGCATTCCAGATATTTCAATGAAACATCTATTTTCAAAGCTTTGGGAAAAAAAGGAATTCTTAAGCACTGAAAATCTACACAGTATGTTACATTCGCCAAAAGTTTAAGAGAATGGGGCTTCCCTGGTGGCACAGTGGTTGAGAGTCCGCCTGCCGATGCAGGGGACACGGGTTCGTGCCCCGGTCCGGGAGGATCCCACATGCCGCGGAGCGGCTGGGCCCGTGAGCCATGGCCGCTGAGGCTGCGCATCCGGAGCCTGTGCTCCGCAACGGGAAAGGCCACAACAGTGAGAGGCCCACGTACCGCGCAAAAAAAAAAAAAAAAAAAAGTTTAAGAGAATGGTTGCATCATATATGAATATCTTAAAACAAAATGTCTGGAAAGAGTAACTGTTGAGGAAATCATGTTTTTTAAACTTGGAAAAAATAAATGCCCACAATTAAGCTGAATTACTTACTTTTTTAAGCTGCAAAATCTTTGTTATCCAAAAATGTGGGTGATTTTCCTTGACGTTCTCTTACATATTTTCTTACTTGACTTTCTTTTGTCCTGTTCAATACCTAGTGTGCCAGGCAAAATAATAGATCCCTAAAGATGTCCAAGCCTTCATCCCTGGAACCTATCAATATATTACCTTACATGGGAAAAGGGACTTTCAAAGACCTTGAAATGGGGATATTATTCCAGAATAACTGGGTGTGCCTAATTTAATCAAATGAGTGGTAAAAGTGGAAGAGAGAGGCAGAAGAGTGGATCAGAGCCATGAGCCATGAGAAGAAGCACTCAACCTTCATTACTGACTTTGAAAATGGAGGGAGGGGGCCATTGGCCAAGAAATCCAGATGGCCTCTAGAAACTGAGAATGACCCTCAGCTGATAACCATCAAGAAAATGCAGTCTCAGTCCGGCCACCATAAGGAAATGAATTTTTCTCCTGGAGCCTCCCATAATGAACACAGTCTAACTGACCCCATGATTTTATCCTAGAGAAAATTGTGTCAGACTTCTGACCTAGAGAACTATAAGGTAATAAATATAAGTTATTTTAAGCCACTGAAGAAATTTTTTACAGCAGCTATAGGAGACTAATGTATCTGGTCACTGATCCATGAAAAAAAATCTTTTTTCATCTAAAGCCAAATACATCTGATCAGGTTCTAAATCAAATTCTGACAAACTAAACCATCAGGTTCTAAATCAAATTCTGACAAACTAAACCATAAGTTAAACCATGTTTTAAAATATTTTTGTTAACACAAATAATACAGAGTGAAGGGAATTTCTCATATATAAGCTATCTAGTCTCTGTCCATAGCTGATAGGGACTAGCATATATAAGATGATAAATATTCTTGACTAGTTGCATAAGGACTGATTGATGAGCTAAAATAAGTTCTTGATCCATTCTAAAGTGATCAAAGAATATGACTGACTGCCCATATGTTGTTATATTTTGAGCTATGTTTTGATGAGTCTTAAGCCAAAGTCTTGAACAGACCATTCTGGCCTCAATAAGAAAATGACTGGAGAATTCTACTTAGTCCTTTGGTGTCGACTCTCTGCAAAGATTCCCAACATTCATCAATGGCTTTTACAATGAATGTAAATTCCAGCTCCTGAACTTCACTGTTGTGATTTCTCCATGCAATGAGCCCCAAACAAAGCAGTGTCCTGTATAGACCATGTTTAAGGTCTTCACAATTTTTATTTCTAACCATCAAAAGTACCCAAATTTTCCCCCTAAGATCAGAAATAAGGCAAGATGTCAACTTTCAGCACTCCTATTCAACATTATACTAGAAGATCTAGCTAATGCAGTAAACCAAAAGAAATAAAAGGTATACAGATTGGGAAGTAAGAAACAAAACTGCATGTTCACATGTGACATGATCATAGAAAGTGCCAAAGAATCAAAAACAATGAAAATTTCTGGAACTCATAACTGATTATAGTAAGGTTACAATAGACTCATTATTGTTAATATGTTAATTCTTCCCAACTTGATCTATAGATTTAATGAAATTCTAATCAAACTCCTAGCAAGTTATTTAATGAATATTGCAAACTGATTCTAATGTTTACAAAGCAAGGGAAAAGACTCAGAATACCAACACAATTTTGAAAAAGAATAATGTTAAAGAACTGAGACAATCCGACTTCAAGACTTACTACAAAGCTACCAAAATCAAAACAGTGTAGTATTCGTGGATCAATGGAACATAATAGAGAGCCCAGTAATAGATCCACACAAATATAGTCAACATATCTTTGACAGAGGAGCATAGGTAATTAAATTGAGAAAGATTACCATTCAACAAAAAATTCTTGAACAACTGGACATCCACATGTGAAGAAAAAAAATCTATACACTTTATGCCTTATGCATTTCACAAAATTTCTTTTCTTTTTTTAACATCTTTATTTAATTATAATTGCTTTACAATGTTATGTTAGTTTCTGCTGTATAACAAAGTGAATCAGCTATATGTATACATATATCCCCATATCCCCTCCCTCTTGTATCTCCCTCTCACCCTCCCTACCCCACCTCTCTAGGTAGTCACAAAGCACCGAGTTGATCTCCTCATGTGATGCAGCTCCTTCCCACTAGCTATCTATTTTACATTTGGTAGTGTATATATGTCACTGCTACTCTCTCACTTCATCCCAGCTTACCCTTCCCCCTCCCTGTGTCCTCAAGTCTGTGTCATTATTCCTGTCCTGCTCCTAGGTTCATCAGAACCAATTTTTTTTAGATTCCATGTATATGTGTTAGCATATGGTATTTGTTTTTCTCTTTCTGAGTTACTTCACTCTGTATGACAGAATCTACACCCATCCACTTCACTACAAATAACTCTATTTCATTTCTTTTTATGGCTGAGTAATATTCCACTGTATATATGTGCCACATCTTCTTTATCCATTCATCTGTCGATGGACACTTAGGTTGCTTCCAAGTCCTGGAACCTCACACCAGTCAGAATGACCATCATCCAAAAATCTACAAACAGGGCTTCCCTGGTGGTGCAGTGGTTGAGAGTCCGCCTGCCGATGCAGGGGACACGGGTTCGTGCCCCGGTCAGGGAGGGTCCCACGTGCCACAGAGCGGCTGGGCCCGTGAGCCATGGCCGCTGAGCTTGCTCGTCCAGAACCTGTGCTCCGCGACAGGAGAGGCCATAGCGGTTAGAGGCCCGCGTACCGCCAAAAAAAAAAAAAAAATCTACAAACAATAAATGTTCGAGAGAGTGTGGAGAAAAGGGAACCCTCTTGCACTGTTGGTGGGAATGTAAATTGATACAGCCACTATGGAGAACAGTATGGAACTTCCTTAAAAAACTAAAAGTAGAACTACCATATGACCCAGCAATTCCACTACTGGGCATATACCCTGAGAAAACCATAATTCAAAAAGAGACATGTACCACAATGTTCATCACAAAATTTCTTGATAAATTTATGGGTAAACAAACAATGGTACATTCATACAGTGGAATCTTACTCAACAATAAGATGAAGTGAGCTATCAAGCCATGAAAAACATGGAGGAACTTTAAATGCATGTTCCTATGAAATCAGTTTGGAAAGGCTGTATACTATATGATATCAACCATATGATATTCTGGAAAAGCCAACACTATAGAGACAATTTAAAAAAAAAATAAGCTGTGGTTCCCGGAATTTTGGGAGAGGGAAAGAGCGATGAAGAGGTAGAGCACAGGGGATTTTTAGTGCAGTGGAACTATTTTGTATTATACTGTAGTGGCGGATACATGACATTATATATTTTTTAAAACACATAGAGGCTTCTAGCCTCTGAGATGGCCCACACTCTGTCTGTGGAGTGTTTTTCCCTTGGCCTCTCTCACTTTCCAAGAAGACCCCATGCCCTAGGGTCATTCTTGCTTTTTGAGGTGGACTGCATTCTATCTATAGAATGTGTATCTCTCTAAATAAATCCACTTCTTACCTAAAATAAAAACAAAAACAAACACACACACACACACACACACACAGAACTGCACAACACAAAAAGTGTATTATAGTCCAAACTATGGCATTAGTTAATAATGTATTGTTATTAATAACGGTTTATTAATTTTAACATATGTACTATTCTTGTGCAAGAAGTTAATAATAATTGAAACTATGTGGAGGTAAGAGGTGTGGTATTTGGGAACTCTGTTCTTTCTGCTCAGTTTTTCTGTAAATCTAAAACTTCTGTAGAAAATAAAGTCTATTAAAAAGTGCCTGACATCCATTTTCTCATTTCGACACTCTAACTGGAGACAACCAGTTAATTGAACATAAGTTGTGGCCTGTTGTTCAAGTGCAACCTTTTTGAGTGAATTGTACATATTTTAAGGATATCTCGTAAAAGCAATATTGTATGTGTTCTCCTTCACTCTTTGACAGAGAAATAAGAGACGTGTTTTGATGGTCACTATATTATTTTGTCTGTATAAATTTTCTGGTAGAATTAGCTGCTATCTTTGTCATTACTTGGTCTTTATAATTTTATTGTTAAATGATTTTTATAGCAGTGTTTCCTAGGGTAAACATTTCATTTTCTCTGTCAATAAAAACACTCTAACTAACCAATAAAATAATCTGATACATTTTAAAGCAGTATTTCTCATGGTAGATATTTTGGCCACCCTGAAAGGCAATGCCTGGTGTTAGTTACATTGAAGCAGACACTGCTTTTGACTCCACTCAGATCAAACACAGTGAATAGGCAGATGCTTTCCATATCTCCCATACCTCTCTCGCCCTTTTTTTCCCTTCTGTTGTTTTATTTATCAGACAATCTGTTTGTATTTCTTAAACTGCTTCTACTGTGAAATACTGTGAACTCTCAAGTACCTATCAGCTCTGAAAGTTATTATGTACTGTGTGCTGGAGTCTGAGGACCATAACTAGATTAGTAATTCCTAGCAATGACTCTGAGTTAATGGATTTATGAGAGATATGAAACATATGCACAAATTCTAATGTAGCAAGTGTTACAATTTTCAAAAGTAAAGATCATGGGAGTTCAGAAAGAGGAGAGCTCAATTTCAACAGAGAGATGTAAGACTTTGGGTAAAATTCAAGTTAGGCCTTAAAATGAGTATGGTTTCTAATGCTGACAGAGGGAAGAGTTTCATTGAGGTAAAGGCTGTTTGCATATACAAATGTACAGGAAAGGAAACGGAGATGGCATAATTTGGTCTCAAAAAGTGCTTTGTTTTGATAGGATGTTAAGATACATGAGGAAACAAAAGAAAAATTAAATTGAAATGGAAGTTTTGACCTAGAACAGAGGTTGCCAAGTTTTTATAAATGGCTGGAGGGTAAGTATTTTAGGTTTTGAAGGGCATACAGTCTCTATCACAACTATTTAACACTGTCATTATAGCAAGAAAGCAGCCATAGATAAAACATAACTAAATGGGTATGAATGCATTCCAATAAAACTTAATTTATAAAAGCAGGCAATTACTGAGTTTGGCCCATGTGGCATAGTTTCCTGACTCCTGACCTAGCTCATAAAAAGGAACGTACATGCCATTATAAAAATTTTGATGTATGTGCAAGAAGATATGCACAAAGTCTGAATGGGGGTGGTGGGTGGCACTTTGATAGTGACACTTGCCTGAGAAGAAGAGATAAAAGAAGCCATTTTCTTTCATAAACCATGTGACAAAGATTCTCTCCTTGAACAAACTCTAATCAGGCTCCTCTGAACTTTTTTTCAACTAGACCTTGACATTTGGACTTCTGTCTTTGTCCAGTTTTAGCAAGAATCCTGCTAAATCAGTTTAGCCATAATTGCTCATCCTCCATATCTGATCACTGTTGATAACTAATCAGGTTCCTCATTCTCCACTATCTCCCAGGTGATGTCTAATCACCCTGGCCTGCTTTCAGCCTGAATTTGGTTAGGTTAGTTTAGCCAGAATCTCCTCTTACCCAGATGTTTCCTCATAGCCGTTTTCAAATGACTGACCCCCATTCTGCTCTGCTCTTTGGCTATAAACTCCCACTTTTCCTTGGTGTGTTCAGCGTTGAGCCCAGTCTCTCTTCCCCCACTGCAAAACCTCTTTGCCCTTCCTACCTTGAATGAAGTCTGCCTTACTCTTCTTTAACAAGTGAATGAAGAATTTTTTCTTTAACGTGTGTAAGTGATGAGAATTATGAGTTTTTAAGGTTATATCCAAAGAGTTGCAAAATAGTCACTTAATGAAGCGGTCCCCAACCTTTTGGCACCAGGGACTGGTTTTGTGGAAGACAATTTTTCCACGGACGGGGAGGGGGGATGGTTCAGGTGGTAATTCAAGCGATAAGGAGCGGCAGATGAAGCTTCTCTCCCTCCCTCCCTCTCTCCCTCTCTCCCTCTCTCCCTCCCTCCCTCTCTCCCTCTCTCCCTCCCTCCCTCTCTCCCTGTCTCCCTCCCTCCCTCCCTCTCTCTCTCTCTCTCTCTCTCTCTCCCTCTCTCTTTTCTCTCACCTGCCGCTCACCTCCTGCTGTGCAGCCCGGTTCCTAACAGACCACGGACCGGTACCAGGGGTTGGGGACCCCTGACTTAACAGATAAAATCAATCAAAACCATGTTTTATTTAGTATACTAGCTATTAGTCTGAACCCAATTGATTTTTATTTTTATACGTATCATCTAAAATTATTTAATTAAATTTTCAAACTGGAATGGAATATCAAAATAATCCTTAAATATTTTGTAGTACTTTCTAAAAAGGGGGAACTTATGATTTTATGGCAATGACTGTATTTGCTCTCTGTGGCTCATGCCATTGTTATTCAAACAGCAAAATTCATTCTGTTTTACAAAATTATTACTCTTTCCCCTAAAACCATATATTAGTTGTTATAGCCATGCAAATAATTCCCTAAGATATGTTTTAAACAAAGTGTTTCACTTACTGATTTAGTATATACATATCTGAAACTGGACTCCAGTTTTAAGAACACATTTTGGATATATGCATTTATGTATAGACATTCTTGCTGATGACATGTTTCTAATAGGTATAGTCCTGAAGGTTTTAGATGTTTATGCAAGTAAGGATGGTCTTAATATAAATCCATATGCCAGTGTTTAAAATATGTGAGAATGCCTTTTCTCTAATCTTTTTGAAGCTCTGACATGCCAGTCAGCTTCTTGTGACAGATCCTTTGAAAGAAACCTATGTAGAGAAGCCCTTTTTAAATTGACTGTGTAGGAGGTAAGAAAGTGGGAGGCATTATGTTGTACCTTTTTAGGGTAGAACGTGGAAATTGCTCTTTCCTAACATGTACTATATACCAATATAGTACAAGATGTTACTTGTTCATATATATAGGAAAACTGAGACTGATCAATAAATATATACGTTATATTTTCCTCATTACATATGATTTCAAAGATTTTTTCCCCCAGTGTGTCTAATCATTGGATATTAGAACAAGGAGTCTCTTACTTTAAAACATGGAAACTGAATTTCAGTGAAGTTAAATGACTTAAGAAGCATATCAGATAAAAAAGTTTTGAGTTATCTTGACTCCAAGTCATGTGCTCTGTTTTAGAGAATTAATTTTCTTCCTCATTCAGAGAGGGTTTAGCAGACATATTCAACAGAACCAGCATCCTTCCTTTCTGTTTTTAACCTTGCCAATATAACATTAAAAAAAATAATGCTATGTAGAGGGCTATTAACCCTGAAACATGCATTATATAGTAATAATATCAGGGCTCTCTGTTTTGTTCAGCAGTAATCTGATTCTCTAGCTGTGATAAACTGCTCTGCCTTTGGCCTTCTAGTTTAGCCATTTAGGAATTGGATTATTGTCTCATAAAGCAGAGGGGGCAATGATATCATTGCTTAATTATAATCATTATTAAAAGTTCTGAATCATGCTATTATCAGGAAAAGGGCAGCTGATGGTACTTAAATGAATGACTAACAAAGAACGTTTCAATTTATTTTGTGTCAGGAAAAATAAAAACACATTTGGAGTGTAATATGCAAAGTGGAAGATGATCTCATGAACCGGTTAAGAGCTCGTGGTTTTGAAACAGAAATGTTTGAATTCCTACTACAACATTTACTCATATTTTACATATTTAACTGTAAAATATGAACAAAACATAGTATCTACTAATATTCTTTAGTTTCTGTGAAAATGAAATGTAATTATATGTGTTTCATGTTTAACACAGTGCCTGACATCTAGTAAGCACCCAAAAAATTGTAGCAATTTAAAATGATATTCACAGTAATGATGGTGATCTTACTTATTTCAAAATATCTTAAAATTCACAGCAAAATTCAAAATCATTGTAGTCCCAGTCATGCTAATTTTTTTTTAACATATAAACATGGAACATTTGGGGTTTTGATGATATCATGTAGTGCTTTGTAGTTCAAGCTGACGTACACAGATCCTGTGTACAAAGTTCTGAACTAGTTTCTAGCAATTATGACAATTCATTCAGTAAATATTTAGGAAACGTTTACTTAGCACCAGGCAGGATGTTAGGAGAAATAAAACACAGTTCCCCGCACTTTAGTAAGCTATAAAATGTGATTATTAGTGCCAAGTTAAGAATAGGATGAATAAGACAGGTCTTAAATGTCAGTGACATTAAATTAAGGAAAGACACATGGGTGATTTACTGTAAAAGAAACCAAGTGATGAAAGTGTTAGAGTTAAAAGGGAGCTATTGCTGGGACTTAGATGATGGAGTAATTCTGATAGAGGAATCAGAGACAATGGTCTTTGAGCTAGGCCTTTAAAGTTGAGAAAAATTTCAACAGGTAAAGAATGAAGGAAGAGCATTTCAGATTGATTAGTAATGAGCAAATGTAAAGAGTTATAAAATTTTGTAAGTTTATAGAGTAGTTTTTATATTAGGTAAATTTAAGCAGAAATTGTAAATGTTGAATTAAATTAGGAGATAATATAAATTATAAATAGATCAAAGGTACAATGAAACAGAATATGAATTAAGTAATACAGAAATGGAAAATAGAAAATCAGCAATTAAAGATGTACACGTTCAAGAGAACTTTATAGGAATGAGACACTGATTGTATCAGAAGCATATGAAACAGAGGCATGTCAAGATATGCTTGTGTTCCAAATCCATGTGGTAGTAGAGAGAATAATGCAGCGTCATTAATTGAAATACATAAGTAGAAAGGTGGTATGTATGATATAGGAGAAAATGACACATTTTAATTCAGAAATGAGGAACATCAAACACCAGCAGGATATCCAGGAAGACATGAGCAACAGGTACAGAATAAAGACATAGATTTTATGCTCCCCATGTTATAGGGAAACTAAATGAGAGCAGGTGTTGTGAATGTTGAGATAAACAAAAAGAAGACACAAACTGGAAAATTTCCTATAAATTATAGAAAGAGTAAGAGGGACACAGAAGTCAGAAATAATCAGAAAACCAGGATAGCATGAAGTCTCAAAGACCTAAGATTAAAAAATCCAAGAAGAGGGGATAGTTAACAAGTATCAAATGTCACATTAAGTTCTAGCAAGGTGAGAAATGAGAAAATATGTGGTAATTAAGGACTCATTAGTGACTTTCAGAGAAGTAATTCAAGTCAAATTAGATAAAAATATATGTGAAAGACTAGTGAGTGAATGAGGGGTAAGACAGAGAGTCAGTAGTGATAAACTCTTATTTTCAGAAATACAGTAGTTCCATGTAGTAAATTTTTTGTTTTGTTTTAAAGTTAAAGGACATCTCTAGCCGAAAGGAAACTGTAATTATAAGAGAAAGCAATAATAATTGGTGGAACGAATACATAGAGGAGGCAGGGAATGATTCAACCATGAAAATAATTCTACCAGCATTCATTGAGTACCTAGTAGGTTTCAGAGACTGTGCTACATGCTGAATGTACAAATCTATGCTGAGTATACAATCTACTTGAAGAAAAAACAAGAAATAATGACAGTATAATATGATGTATCTTAAATATATATATGCGCACATGTATACACGTAAATATTTTACACATATGTGTGTATACATAATTATATAACATATTATGAATACCAAAAAGAAATTGTGTCTACATCTACCTGAAGTAGAGGAGGAACTTGACAAGGAAGACTTCCAGATGAGGCTGCAGCTGAGCTAAGCCATGAGGAAAAATAAATAGGTATATTCTTGAGTGACAGATAAGAATGGAGGTAATCTAAGTAGAGGCAAGAGTTTCTGCAGTAGCTTCAAGTAGTAATGGAGAAGGCAATTTGAGAAGTTCGACATTTTCCAATATTAAGGTAGAGTCTGGTATATTAAGCAGGAACTACCAAGTATTTTTTTACAGCTTATTTTGAGGTATAACTGTCAAGCAAAATTGTAATATATTTAAAGTGTACAATATGATTATTTGATACATGTATACATTGTGAAAGGATTCATACAATCAAGTTAATTAATACATCATCACCTCATATAATTACCTTTTATTTTCTTTTTGATGAAAATCCTTAAGATCTCTCTTAACAAATTTCATGTATCTAATGCAGTATTATCAATTAGTATCTGCATATTATCAATTGTAGTCACAATGTTATACATTAGATTATCAGAACTTATTTATCTTATAAATGAAAATTTGTACCCTTTACCAACCTCTCCCCATTTCCTGTACTCCCCAGCCCCTGGCAACTACCATTCTACTCTGTTTCAGTATACTTGACTTTTTTTTTTTGGTTCCACACATAGGTGATATGCAGCATTTGTCTCTCCACATTCAACCATCTTATCACAGATGGCCAGATTTCCTTCTTTTTTTAAAGTGGAATAATATTCCGTTGTGTGTGTTTGTGTACATATCACATTGTCTTTATCCATTCATCTGTTAATGAATGCTTAGGTTGTTTCCGTGAAACAACATAGCTGTCATGAATAATGCTTCAAACAACATGGGAGTATAGATGTCTCTTTCACATAGTGATTTTGTTCCTTTTGGACATATACCCAGAAGTGGGATTGCTGGATCATATTGTAGTATTATTTTTAATTTCTTGAGAAACCTCCATACTGTTTTGCATAGTGGTTTAATTTACATTCCCACCAGTAGTGCAGAAGGATTCCCTTTTCTCCACATCCTCACCAGCATCTGTTAACTCTTGTCTTCTTACTAATAGACATGGTAACACATGTGAGGTGTTATCTCATTGCAGTTTAGATTTGCATTTCCTTGATGATTAATGATGTTGAGCATTTTTTCATATGTCTATTGGTTAGTTCTATGTCTTCTTTGGAAATGTGTATTTGGTTGCTGTGCCCAATTTTATTTGTTATTTGCTATTTTTTGTGGGTGTTTTTTCGCTGTTGAGTTGTATGAGTTTCTTACATATTTTGTATATTAATCCCTTATCAGATATGTGGATTGCAAATATTTTCTCCCATTCCATAAGTTGCCTTTTTATTTTGTTGATGGTTTCCTTTGCTACATAGAAACTTCTTAGTTTGTAGTTCCACTTGTTTATTTTTGCTTTTGTTGTCTGTGTTTTTGGGGTCAAACAAAAACATTATTGCTGAGACCAATGTCAAGGAGCTTATCCCTTATGTTTTCTTCTAGGGGTTTTACGGTTTCCAGTATTACATTCAAATACTTAATTCATTTTGAGTTGATTTTTTTTTGTATGATGTAAGATAAAAGTCTAATTTCATTGTTTTGCATGTGGATATCCAGTTTTTCTAAGAAAAAATTTTGGGTATACCTTGGTGCTTTTGTTGAAAATTGACCATACATGTGTGGGTTTGTTTCTGGGCTTTCTATTACATTCCATTGATCTATGTATCTGTTTTTATGCCAATACTATACTGTTTTGATTACTATAACTTAGCAATATAACTTGAATTCACGATGTGTAATGCCTCCACTTTTGTTCTTCTTGGTCAAAATTGCTTTGGCTATTTGAGTTCTTTTCTAGTTCCAAAGGAATTTTAGTATATTTTTCTATTTCTGTGAAAAATGCCATTGAAATATTGGTAGGGATTGTATTGAATCTGTAAATTGCTTTGTGTGGTAGGGACATTTTAACAATATTAATTTTTTCAGTCTAATAACATAGCATGTCTATCAATTGATCTGTGTCTTCTTCAGTTTCTTCCATCAATGTTTTATAGTTTTCAGTGTACAGATCTTCCACCTTCTTGGTTAAATTTATTCCTAATTATTTAAAACTTTTTGATGCTATTGTCAGTGGTATTGCTTTCTTAATCTCTTTCCAATAGTTCATTGTTAATGCATAGAAACAAATGATTTTGTAAATTGATTTTGAATCCTGCAGCTTTACTGGATTCATGTATTAGTTCTAACAATTTTTTTGGTGTAGTCTTTTTTCTATTTAAGAACATAGCACCTGAAAATAGAGACAATATTACTTCTTCCTATTTGGATGCCTTCATTTCTTTTTCTTGCCTAATTGTTCTGTCTGAGACTTCCAGTATTATATTGAATAGATATATAGAATGTGGACATTCTTGTCTTGTTCCTGATCTTAGAGGAAAAATTTTCAGTTTTTCATCTTTGAGTATGATGGTAGCTGTGGGCTTATCATATTTGGCCTTTATGATATTGAGGTCCATACCATCTATATCTAATTTATTGAGAAATTTAATCATGATAGGATTTAAATTTTGTCAGATTATTTTTTCTGCATCTATTGAGCTGATCTGTGTGATTAGTGTCTTTCATTCCTTTAATGTGGCATTTTATTGATCTGCATATGTTGAATCATCTTTGCATCACAGGGATGACTACCACTTGATCATGGTGTGTGATTCTTTCAATTTGCTGTTGATTTTGGTATGCTAATATCTTGTTGAAGATTTTTGCATGTAGGTTCATCAAGGATATTGGCCTTTAATTTTCTTGTAGTGTCCTTGCCTAGCTTTGATATCAAGGTAATGCTGGTTTAGTAAAATGAGTTGGGAGGAGTTTCTTCCTTTTCAATTTTTTGGAAGAATTTGAGAAGGATTGACATTAATTCTTCTTAAGTATTTGGCAAAATTCACCAGTGAAGCCATCTGGTACTGGAATTTTCTTTGTTGAGATTTTTAAATTATTATTACTGATTTAATCTCCTTAGTCTGTTCAGCTTTCTATTTCCTTATGATTCAGTTTAGTAGGTTGTGTGTTTCTAAGGATTTATTCACTATTTCTAGGTTATCCAATTTGTTGGTGTATAATTGTTAATAATAGTTTCTCATGATCACTAGTATTTCTGTGTTACCAATTGTAATATCTCATTTTTAATTTCTGATTTTATTAATTTGAGTCTTCTCTCTTTTCATTTTAGTTAGTATTCCTGAAGGTTTGTCATTATTGGTTATCTTTTAAAAACACTAGTTCTTATTTTTGTTGAGTTTTCTATTGTCTTTTTAGTTTTTATTTTATTTATGTCCTCTCTGATTTAAAAAGAAATTCTCCCTTCTACTAACTTGGAACTTAGTTTATTATTCTCTTCCTAGTTCTTTGAGGTATAAAGGTAGGTTGTTTATTTGAGATTTTCTTTTTTCTTCATATAGGTGTTTACTGCTATAAAATTCCCTGTTAGAACTGCTTCTACTGTGACCAGATTTTTTTGTGTTGTGTTTCCATTTTCATTTGTTTCAAGATATTTTTTGATTTCCCTTTAATTTCTTCTTCAACCCAGTGGTTGTTCAGGATTGTGTTTAATTTTCATGTATCCATGAATTTTCCAGTTTTCCTTCTGTTATTGATTTCTAGTTTCATACCAGTGTGGTCAGAAATGATGTTTGATATGACTTCGATCATCTTGAATTTGTTAAGACTTGTTTTGTGTAAGACTAGAATAATGTGGGTATCAAAGATGGCATGATGAGGTGAGCAGTGCTTCTCCATACCACCATCAGAACAATTGCTGTTTGTCTGCAAGAGAAAGGGTAGCCGCATTTCCTTCCTAATTCAGCATGTCAGGCTTTGTGGCCTCCTTACTCTTAAACAGCCAATTAAAAGACTATATTAAAAAAAAAAACAAGCAAAAAAACCTTCTGCTCTTAGAAGGGAAACAGAAATGGATGTCTAGCAATGTTCTAATTTAGGGTTTGAGTTCTTTAAAATATTGGTTAATAGATGTGTACCATTTGATTTTATATATTAAATATATTTAATCACACAGTGAATCTAGGAGGCTGGGTCTTAGACCTGGTCAGGGAATACTTTCTAAAATACTCCATGATTATTCACTGTATTCTTGGCAATTGTAGAACCTATTTTTCCCCCCGTTTTAATTTAACAACTTATTATAACATTTCAAAATGGCTTATTTTTTATTCTACCAAGACTGTATCTATCTATCTATCTATCTACCTACCTATCTGTCAATCATTTAACATTTATCTATTTTTGCTATTCTGTTCTATAGACACTAACTGTATCTTCTTTTCTTTCTGGAATCCAAATAGTCACCTATGTTTAACTGGGAATGGTGAGTTAAGCATTTGTTCAGAAACAATTTTATGACATTTAGAGCTTAAAAAACATTTAGGGATCAGGGAGAAATATTTTTTTGGTGAAAGATTTTGCATGTTGAAAATATTTGCTCTAAAATCCACAGAAAACAAAATGAATGTGCTTTTAAAGCTAGCTCGTGCATTGATGTGTGTGTGCATGCATGTGTGTAATGGTGTCTCTGCCTAAACTTCTAATCTAACATGTGTAAACATGCATACACACACACACACACACACACACACACACACACACACAATGGAATCAAAGTAATCTAATTTTGTTTTTACCCCCAATAGAAAATAAAGAATTCTAGATTTTGTAAGTATCCAAATGTTTTTTGTTGTGTTGGGTTTTTTTTTTGCTTTGTTTTATCTTTTTTGTTGCTCAGAGACATAAAAAACTTAGTGAAGTGAGGTTTACTTTAGAATAAAAGCCAACAGTTAGTAAGGAAACAGTTCAGCTAATTGTAAACACCTGAAAGAATTTTAGAACTCCTGTGGAATATATTCTACAAACCCACAGTAACCTGGATGAAGCTTACCCTAGCAAAACTCATATGAAGAGATTAAATTTGCTATAATCTAGTTGAGTCTATTTTGAGGTAAATATTCAGAATTTTAAAAAATATTGTTTTAGCAAATTATTTCCAGAAATTCTATGTAATTGTGGATCAGGAAGACACATGTTTTTTCTGTTAAGAGCCTCATCTCTGGATTTTATTTTGAATGGCTAGACAATGGCATTAATTGTATAATGTTTATACTTCAGACACTTTCTTCAGAGGAAGCTAAACACTCTTCACTAAGTAGGTCCCATTTGGGCTCAGTGGAGTCACTTGTATCTGTGAACTCATGAACATGCTCGTTTGTCTAGGGAGTCCTCCTACAGTCCTCACGTAATTCATCTTTGACAGATTACTAAGAAATAGGTTTATCTTCCAGAAAATATAGAAATACGTAAGTCTTCCAAAAAATTTAGCTTATTTCTAATGTGGTTCTGTTAATTTTTGAAAGATTTAACCAAGGAGAATTTTTTTTAAAATTTGGTCCTAACGAGGTCATTTTCTTCCCAACTCTAGGAAATACCTGATTTCTTTTATGCTGTCTTTTCTACAATAGTTCCTTCCTTTTTCCAGGTACTATATTTACACCATTTCTGTGGTTCTAGCTACTGATATGTGGATTTGCACAGATCTTTGGCGTGATGACATTTAAGAAATGTTGCACTTTTCAAAATATCTGCCACCTGATACTCAGGGAATAGTGTATCCCATTTGTACCTACTGGCATCCTTTGTACCACTCTTCACCCTCCACCTACCTCTCACAGAGCCAGAGTTCACTGGCTTTTGCTAAGAAAAACCAGTTTTTAGGTTAAACCCAAGTTAAGAAATATTTCTTCACATTTAAAAGTAATACATCTCAAATATACTATTTAATACTCAAATACTTCCCTTTGACAATGATATTTCAAGATTATCATTCCTCCATTTCATGTAGATAACATGATATTAATATAGTTTTTGTGATGGCATTTTATTAGTCTAGTGTTTGTATGATTGTATGATTGGGCTCAAAAATATATGCTGTCTTTGGTTGCTCCATGCTTATCTGTATATTTTGTTTTACTTGTAAATTGTATTTACTCATAAAATATTGTATCCATAATATAACCCTGTTTTAGACACTGGCAAGGCAGTGATCATTAAGAAACACATAGTCTCAAATTTCATTGGGCATTTTCATTGGGCATACACACTAACTTAGTATAGCAGAAGCAATGCTATGTTTCCCCCATTTCCATGATTTTCCTCTTGGCCTACAAAATGACTACATTTGCCAACCTCCCTTGTAGTTATCTTGGGGTCATGTGATGAAATTATAGCCAAAGTTATATGTTCAAGGTAATATACCACATCCAACCCCATCCCTGAAAACCCTGCTTGATACTTGACATTCTATCATCCCTTCCACATAGATTTGGAAAGCCACATGATGAAGATGGCAACATTATATGATAGAAGTATTCTGGATCCCTGAGTCTCCAATTAGAAGAAAGCTTTCAGACATACACTGTGATGTCAATAGGGAAAAAGAACCCCAAAACATTATGTTAAGCCTTTAAGATTGAGGGTTGCTTTCTACAGCAGTTAGCAAATACTGACTAATGCAAATAGTATGGATATAAAAGGAAAACACTAAGTCTCCTTTTACAATATAGTAAAATTCAAAGTTCAGGGGCTGCTGCCAGTAGTGGTAAGATATGCACAAAAAGGAGAAATGAATACAATGAGTGGCCATGACCTCTTTAGGTAGCTCATCTTGAACAACATATATTTTACCTTTATATTTACTTGGTTTTTATTCCAGTGAGATACAAGATGCTGCATCTGACCATAACTGGATAGCCTCCCAGGGAGTATACTTGTTCCATGGATGTGTACTCTGAGAATAGGAAGGTATAATAAAAAGTGACTGTGAATGGATGTCAGCAGGCCTCTTATATGTTAAAACAATATTCTGATTGTACAGAGAGAAGAAATATAAACGTAGGGATACGTTTTTATTAGAGTATTTTTCCAAGCGTAGCATAAATTTTTACCCTGCAAAATACAGTCATCATACTTTCATTCTGAGAGGAAGGAAAGAAACTAATTTTTATACATTTATACTTATAGGTTTATAATGTATGTACTGTAATGTTATTTAGAGACATTATGGATGTAAGGCTCAAAGAACCTTACAATTTATTATTCTCACTGAAGAGAAAACAATAGGTCAGAGAGGTTAAATAATTTACTAAAGATTACGTAATTTGCATGCAGAGTTAAAACCACAGCGGTCTGAATTTTAGTCTCACGAATTTCTGATTATACCACTATTCCTTGTTAGTGTCAAGCAACCTTTGAAATTCACTAACTGGTGAGAACATTTTGGTATACATGTGGATGTAATGCCAATGCCTGTGTTTTGTTCATTGAATTTTTTTCTTCATTTTATATAGTTTGTAGGTACAAGAAATAAATTCTATTTAAATACTTTTCTAATTATGCAGGACATTAATAGATGCTGATTGATATTTGTGTTTAATTTCATATTGAACTAGTCAGAACACTGACATACAATTGAACAATTAATATTTGATACTGAGAACTGGTGTAAGAATTTCAAATTTGACACACAATTTTTAGTCATGTATTGCCTGCATGATTATTTTGAAGTAAAATAATTATTTTATTTGCCAATTATGGGTGTATCACAGATATCCTGCACTGTTTTTTGTTGTTTTTGTTTATAAAAATGTTCCTGCTTCTTCTATTAACATGCTTCTGTGCTTAAAATACATACCTAGTTCTTTCTTGTTTGAAAATATTTGATTCCCAGGAATATATGAAGCCAATGTTTATTTCTCCAGGATAGCAGAAGATAGTGAGAACATGGAAAAACAAAGCCACAGATATTTATTTTAACTGGCTGTTAATTCTTTCCCATGATAGTTTAGTCAGAGTAGGAAACAAGTAGAATGAGTAGACTTATTTGAAGTTGTGTTTTTCACTGTAAATGTACTCCTTTGTAAAGGTGTAGAAACAAATAAATTGAGTGAATAGCTAAATGTGTGTAGGAAGAGAAAAAAGAAGCAGAAACAACACACCTAGAGTAGCCTTCTACTGAATAAGTCTTGGAAGAATTGGCTGATCATGCATTTCCTTGTGTCCTTCGAACAGAGGTCCCTATAAAACACAATTTCACAAACGAAGCTAACATGTTTTTCTGTATGCAATAGTTTTCTTACTTATTTTTCCTTCTTATGTAAAACTTCGTGTATTTTATACTGTCAATTTAAATACTGTAGAATTTTAATGTATTTGTCTAGTCCAGTATAAGAGCAGTGCTTATCTTTACCTATACTTCCTTGTCAAAAGCAGATATTTAGAGAATGACATGGTTGAATGTGACAGCTCCTTTTTTCTCGAAAATTTGACAGTATTTCTTATGGATATGACAAAGAGTGAAGCCTTAGCAGTGATGCTTATTAAAAATGAAAACACAGCTCTCCTAGTGTGAGGATTATCTTAAAAATCCCTCTGTGAGTAGACATAGAGCAGCACTTTTACAGGACAGCAATGTTAGATCACATCACTCTGCTCACGAACATTCTATAACTTACAGAGAAAAGTCCTAGCTTCTTGGCATGTCATTAATATTCCTTCAAGATACTATCTCCTTCTACTTCTCCACACTTAGCCTTTACTCCTTCCATCCATTACATGTTTCTGCAGCTGTAGTGGAAGTATCTGCCAATTTGTAAACTGAAAGCACAGTTGAATAGCACGAAGCCAAGGCTTAATCTAAAATGCGTACTCTTAGACTGATCTCTTAGCTTAAATCTAGATTAGACCAAGTGAGGCTAGTGTGGAAGAATAATTTTCTTAGCTAACAAGAGAGTGTCCATTACCAGCTGCTCTTGCCTCCGTTGACTAGAGGTATCTTCAAATTGACAGCATGAGATATTCAGTTATTTATAAAATCAAGGTTCTATATATAAAAATCAGATTTCAAGACTGTTACTCATTAGATTTCACTTATAACATTGTAGCTTTTCTTTCAAAAATGTAATTTCCTAATATGCATTCTTGGAAATAAAAATTCAATGTATTCTTTTTTGTTAATTTTTATTGGAGTATAGTTGCTTTACAATGTTGTGTTAGTTCCTGCTGTACAGCAAGATGAATCAGTTATATGTATACATATATACCCTCTTTGGATTTCCTTCGCATTTAGGTCACCACAGAGTATTACGTAGAGTTCCCTCTGCTATACAGTAGGTTCTCATTAGTTATCTGTTTTATACATAGTAGTGTATATATGTCAATCCCAATCTCCCAATTCATCCCACCCTCCCTTGCCCCTTGGTATCCATATGTTTGTCCTCTACATGTGTCTCTCTTTCTGCTTTGCATATAAGTTCATCTGTACCATTTCTCTAGATTCCAAATATATGTGATACTATATGATATTTGTTTTTCTCTTTCTGACTGACTTCACTCTGTTTGATAATCTCTAGGTCGATCCACTCTCTGCTAATGGCACAATTTTGTTCCTTTGTATTGCTCTGTAATATTCCATTGTATATATGTGCCATATCTTCTTTATCCATTCCTCTACTGATAGACATTTAGGTTGCTTCCATATCCTGGCTATTGTAAATAGTGCTGCAGTGAATATTGGGGTGCATGTATCTTTTGGAATTATGGTTTTCTCTGGGTATATGTCCAGAGTGGAATTGCTGGATCATATGGTAGTTCTATTTTTAGTATTTTAAGGAACCTCCAATCTGTTCTCCATAGTGGCTGTACTAATTTACATTCCCACCAACACTGTAGGAGGGTTCCCTCTTCTCCACACACTCTCTGGCATTTAGTATTTGTAGATTTTTTGATAATGGCTATTCAGACTGGTGTGAGGTGATACCTCATTGTAGTTTTGATTTGCATTTCTCTAATAATTAGTGATATTGAGCATCTTTTTCATGTGCCTCTTGGCCATCTGTATGGCTTATTTGGAGAAATGTCTATTTAGGTCTTCCACCCATATTTTGGTTGGGTTGTTTGTTTTTTTGATATTGATCTGCACAAGCTATTTGTATATTTTGGAGATTATCCCTTGTTAGTTGCTTCATTTGCAAATATTTTCTCCCATTCTGAGGGTTGTCTTTTTGTCTTGTTTATGGTTTCCTTCGCTGTGCAAAAGCCTTTAAGTTTCATTAGGTCCCGTTTGTTTATTTTTGTTATTATTTTTATTCTAGGAGGTGGGTCAAAACAGATCTTGCTGTGATTTATGTCATAGAGTGTTCTGCCTATGTTTTCCTCTAAGAGTTTTATACTGTCTGACCTTACATTTAGGTCTTTAATCCATTTTGGTTTACTTTTGTGTATGGTGTTAGGGAGTGTTCTAAGTTCATTCTTTACATGTAGCTGTCCAGTTTTCCCAGCACCATTTATTGAAGAGACTATCTTTTTTCTCCATTGTATATTCTTGTCTCCTTTGTCACAGATTAGGTGACAATAGGTGCATGGGCTTATCTCTGGGCTTTCTATCCTGTACCATTGATCTACATTTCTGTTTTTGTGCTGGTACCATCCTGTCTTGATTACTGTAGCTTTGTAGTGTAGTCTGAATCTAGGGAGCCTGATTCCTCCAGCTCTTTTTATTTCTCAAGATTGCTTTGGCTATTCGGGGTCTTTTGTGTTTCCATACAAATTGTAAAATTTTTTGTTCTAATTCTGTGAAAAAGCCATTGGTAATTTGATAGGGAACGCATTGAATCTGTAGATTGCTTTGGGTAGTATAGGCATTTTCACAATATTGATTCTTCCAATCCAAGAACATGGTATATCTCTCCATCTGTTCGTATTGTCTTTAATTTCTTTCATCAGTGTCTTACAGTTTTCTGCCTCCAGGTTTTTTGTCTCCTAGGTAGGTTTATTCCTAGGTATTTTATTCTTTTTGTTGCAGTGGTAAATGGGATAGTTTCCTTAATTTCTCTTTCTGATCTTTTATTGTTAGTGTATAGGAATTCTGTGCATTAATTTTGTATCCTGCAACTTTACCAAATTCATTGATTAACTCTAGTAGGTTTCTGGTGGCACCTTTAGGATTTTCTGTGTATAGTATCATGTCATCTGCAAAGAGTGACAGTTTTACTACTTCTTTTCTAATTTGTATTTCTTTTTCTTCTCTGACTGCTGTGGCTAGGACTTCCAAAACTATGTTGAATAATAGTGGTGAGAGTGGACATCCTTGTCTTGTTCCTGATCTTAGAGGAAATGCTTTCAGTTGTTCACCATTGAGAATGATGTTTGCTGTGTTTTTGTCATATATGGCCTTTATTATGTTGAGGTAGTTTCCCTCTGTGCCTACATTCTGGAGAGTTTTTATCATAAATGGGTGTTGAATTTTGCCAAAAGCTTTTTCTACATCTATTGAGATGATCATATGGTTTTTATTCTTTAATTTGTTAATATGGTGTATCACATTGATTGATTTGTGTATATTTAAGAATCCTTGCATCCCTGGGTTAAATCCCACTTGATCATGGTGTGTGATCCTTTTCATGTGTTGTTGGATTCTGTTTGTTAGTATTTTGGTGAGGATTTTTGCGTCTGTGTTCATCAGTGATACTGGCCTGTAATTTTCTTGTTTTTGTGATATCTTTGTCTGGTTTTGGTATCAGGGTGATGGTGGCCTCATAGAATGAGCTTGGGAGTATTCCTCCCTTTGCAGTTTTTTGGAAGAGTCTGAAAAGGATAGGTGTTAGCTCTTCTCTAAATGTTTGATAGAATTTGCCTGTGAATCCATCTGGCCCTGGACTTTTGTCAGTTGGAAGATTTTTAATCACAATCTCAATTTCATTGCTTGTGATTGGTCTGTTCATATTTTGTTTTTCCTCCTGGTTCAGTCTTGGAAGATTGTACATTTATAAGCATTTTTCTATTTCTTCCAGGTTGTCCATTTTATTGGCATATAGTTGCTGGTAGTAGTGTCTTATGATCCTTTTTATATCTGTCGTGTCAGTTATAACTTCTCCTTTTTCATTTCTAATTTTATTCATTTAAGTCCTCTCCCTTTTTTTCTTGATGAGTCTGTCTTAAGGTTTATCAATTTTATCTTCTCAGCAAACTGGCTTATAGTTTCATTGATCTTTGCTATCGTTTTCTTCTTTTCTATTTTATTTCTTTCTGCTCTGATCTTTATGATTTCTTTACTTCTACTAACTTTGGGTTTTGTTTGTTCTTCTTTCTATAGTCACTTTAGGTGTAAGGGTAGGTTGTTTACTTGAGATTTTTCTTGTTTCTTGAGATAGTATTATATTGCTATAAACTTCTCTCTTAGACCTGCTTTTGCTGCATCCCATAGGTTTATGGTCATCATGTTTTTGTTATCATTTGTTTCTAGGTAGTTTTTTTTTCCTCTTTGATTTCTTCAGTGATCCATTTGTTATTTAGTAGGATATTGTTTAGCCTCCATGTGTTTGTATTTTTTACAGTTTTTTTTTTCCTGTAATTGATTTTTAGTCTCATAATGTTGTGGGCAGAAAAGATGCTTGACATCATTTCAATTTTCTTAAATTTACCAAGGCTTGATTTGTGACCCAAGATGTGATCTATCCTGGAGATTATTCCATATGTACTTGTGAAGAAAGTATATTCAGCTCTTTTAGAAGGAATGTTCTATGAATATCAATTAATGTGTTTCCTTATTAATTTTCTGTCTGGATGATCTGTCCATTGGTGTAAGTGGCATGTTAAAGTTCCCCACTATTATTGTGTTACTGTTGATGTACCCTTTTATGTCTGACAGCATTTGCCTTATGTATTGAGGTGCTCCTGTGTTGCGTGCATAAATATTTGCAATTGTTATATCTTCTTCTTGGATTGATCCCTTGATCATTATGTAGTGTCCTTCCTTATCTCTTGTAACAGTCTTTATTTTAAAGTCTATTTTGCCTGATATGAGTATTGCTACTCCAGCTTTCTTTTGATTTCCATTTGTATAGAATATCTTTTTCCATCCCCTCGGTTTCAGTCTGTATGTGTCCCTAGGTCAGAAGTGGGTCTCCTGTAGACAGCATATATATGGGTCTTGTTTTTTTTTAATGCCTGGACAAATTGTCATTTTGACAAAAGTTAGAAGGTCAAAGTGAAAAGGCATGGGCAAGATAGCTAAGCTGAAGGAATAGAAGGTTGTAATTGAGGATCAGACAAATGAGAAGAAAAATATATCTTCAGATTTAAGAGGGACTTCTGTGTAAAAAAGGAGTTGCACTGGTCCATAGCTACACAAAGAGACAGAACCAGGATCAATCATTGGCAGTTACAGATGGATACTTAGAATAAAAAATAAATTTCTAACAAATGATGAATTGGGTTATCAAAAGATTGAAACTATAGATATTCCCAAAGGTGATAACAAATATATTTGGTAAGATTGTTGTACAGATGATGAAAGTTTTTAAGACTCATTATCTTATATAACCTTAAATATGTTTTAGTTCTTAATTTTTTTGCTTTTGTGTTGAGAACATGCCTACCAATTTCTGGCCTTGCTTATATTTGTATAGAATTTGATAATTAAATTAAGAAACAACTCAAAATAATGTATTTTTACATAAACAGCTCAATTTTTCCTTATATGTTATTTTAATCATAAGGTATCTTAGATATCATCCTTTTAAAATTTCTTGCCCTTCAAACACATTTTTAGAACTCTTCAGCCTGAACAGCTTGCAGTTCATATTTAAAAAAATATTTGCTAATCCACTGGGTTACTAAACAACCTTCCCCAAATACGTATTTCTTAGAAAACATGTTTTCCTTCATCTTATCTATTTTTAATGTTATGATTCTTTTTGTAAATAATGAGGGCTCTTTATAGGCAATTTGGCAAGTAGGAAAATATATGTAAAAGATAAAATAATTTTAATCATAGCAACAGCCATCCTTGGGAATATTTTTCAGTGTATTTTCTTTTATTTTTTTCTAAATTTTGGTGATTGTAGTTATGTTTGCATATGTACATTTGTTTATGTATAACAAAATTGGGGTTTTACAGTGTAGATGATTTTTATATACTCACTCTTATTTTCAATTAGTATTATAAACTTGCAATTCATAAGCTAATATTCTTTAAAGACATGACTTGTCATTGTGGCTTTGATAGGCTGTTATTTATTTCCCTGCTTGATTCACATTTCTTTTTTGGGTCCGTTCCTTTACATCTATTGAGAAGACACTGGGCCATGTGATCTTGAAACCCTGTTGAGTATTGATTTGACCAGAGGCAGAGAACATGACCAGAACTGGGACAACCTGTTTCTTTATTTGAGTACAGAGAAAAAAAAAAAAAAAGAGAGAGAGAGAGAAAATTACTCTATATTGAGAAAAAAATGAGAAAAAAATAGGAAATTATTTAGTTCTGGAGAAAAGAGAGAAAAGAAAAGGTGGAGAGTGAGACAGAGAGAGAGTCAGGGTCATTGAGAGAGAGAGCAAGAAACTGCATTGCTTCCTGTGGAATTTTCAGATCCTTCTTTTAGTCTTTTCTGTTACTTTGATGTTTCTAAGTCACCTTGTTAGGGTTGACAGGTTTAGCAAATAAAAATACAGGACACCGAGTTGCATTTGAAATTCAGATAAACCATAAACCAAGTTTTTAGTATAAATATAGCATAATAGTACAATATATGGGACATGGTTTTGCTAGAATATTACTTGTTTATTTAAAATTCAGAACTACTGGTTATCCTGCATTTTATCTGGTATCCATACATTTGGTATCCTTCCTAAAAGGCAGTCCTCATTTAGCTAGAGGCGCCTTGAGAGGTTTTCTTTATTTATAAGTAAACAAACCATGGCTATACCTGCAGCATCCATTTCACTGTATGGCTACACCAGGGTTTCTTTAACTCTCACTGTCATTATACATGCAGGATTTTCCACTCTGTAGATAATTTTTGTAATCTTGTTGGTTCCAAGGACATAAGCACCTGATGAGAACTTTTCTTTTCCTTTTTGGAATTGTCTTTCAAACAAAAACAAAAACTGAAGACCCTCAAAAACTTTGATTCATCTATTTTTTGACATTTTCTTGACATTTCTTTGACAATATATGTTTTACTCATTATAACTTTATAGGAAGAGAAATAAACAGGATGTCAAAAATGTGAAAATAAATGTTTTATTTATTTTTAGAAAATTTATTTTCCTTTACTATTTTCTCCTCAGCACTTGCTTGACTTCTCACGGTTCCCAGTCTGTTAATAATGTGGGCATTTCTGACTGTACAGGTGGTATTGCTTTAACATTGAAATGAAAAGTAAAGACTTTGCTATTTTCCTTTATATTTTTTTCTTGTCATGTGTTCATATGACCTGACTTTTTTCTCTCACTATTCATAGCCATGAAATAGAGGTTTAAAATTTTTAAGTTATGTGCCTGGAATTCTGTATAAATTGAGGGAAGGACATGCTTCCAGTTGATTTCACTGTTGGGTGGATTATTGGTAGAATTGGACCTTCAGCCTTGCTTTATGATGATAGACCTGCACCCTTTGTGTTTCTATTAAAGATATCAAAGCAAGAGGCTCTCAATGAAGATTATATTTATGGCATCTACACAGATAGAAAAATACTACAATTGAGTGTTTTGAAATGTTCCTTTTCTGACATATCAGAGACATATAGTGTGTATATGAAAATATTCAGTATAACCTGTCTGGTGCTTAACTATACTGTCCACACCCCTCTCTTGGGAACATTCATTTCAGGTGAATCCTTTCTTTCAAGCAGCCTGGAGCATGTAATTCCTCTTAACTTGTGAGTGCTTAGGTGACAAGAGTAGATTGTTTTACTAACTGTACTGCATTGCCTGTTAAGTCTAAATACACCCAGAAATGGAGAGGGAAAAATTCTCTCAGTCTATCAGCTCACGTTTCTAACTTCCCTTTCATTTAGTATAGATTGATGTAGTTATGGAGAAATTATAATTTGTTAGGATGGTATTTTATAATTTGATTTACCATGAGAATGAAAACTAAAGGTCTTGCTCCCTCTGAATAAACGTGTAATGCTTTTATACATATACATCCACATATACAAATGTATATATGTTTATATATTTATCCAGAAAGTACATTTGATTACTGCTTTACTTAAAGAAGGATCATGAGTTGGTAACATCCATCCTCATCCATACTCAGATATCTAGCAATTTCTGTTTTATACAGCTGCTCCAAGATTCCAGGGCTCCACCTTTTAACTCAGGATACAGACAAAGGAATGTGGAATGTTGCACCGGGTCTTAGTTGCAGCAGGCAGCCTCCTTAGTTGTGGCATGTGAACTTTTAGTTGTGGCATGCATATGGGATCTAGTTCCCTGACCAGGGATTGAACCCAGGCCCACTGCATTGGGAGCATGGAGTGTTATCCACTGTGCCACTGGGGAAGTCCCTCAAGTCCTTATTCTTAAACCTTCTATGGGTCTTCATGCCTTAGTAAATGTTGAGCTTAATGAAAGCTCAACATTTACTAAAAGCTTAGTAAGTCATTTAGTAGACAGGGGGATTCGGAAGTTATGATTTAAAAGGTTGGAAAAGGGTGGCTTGTATATGAGAAATTCTGTATCAGGAATTTTCTCATGGCATTTATCACTTGTAATGTGTATTATGTTTAATTTATGTGTATGTCATCTGTCTTAAGACAGTAAGTACCTCAAGGACAGAATCTATATAAATTGACATTGGAACATCTCAAAGTTTAACATCAGGATTTGCACTAGATAGTTTTCTAATATATAGTACTAAAATAAAAGAAAAAATTGAGAGTGAGAGGAAAGTGAATAGCCACCAGACATTAAAAAAACAGAAACAAAAGAGAAAAAAGAGAAAAAGAAACTGAAAGACAGGAAAACACCATAGAAGTAAGATTTTGAAAGCATATGTAAGAGAATAGTTAAATAAAAGAGCATTTTTAGCAGCACTTGTATATAACAGTTTTGAGACAGGCAGCATAGATGTGTAAGGTAAAAACTATGAATGGTAATGAAGAAAGAGGATTGAGTGTCAAAAAAGTAAACCATAAGCTTTAGTTTGAATTTTGATGTTATCTATGGCATCAGTCATTCAAGAGATCTTATTCTAATACTACCCACAAAATTAGAGGCACGTTTTTTTTCTTCTTCATTTTCTAGGCAAATATCTAGCAGTCAGTATAGAAAGCAGAGAGAAGGAAGTCCTTCACATTTCCTCCTTTTTCAGGTGAAAGGAAACTCATTATCATTAAGTTTAATAATCAGAAGTTAGCCATAGTATGTTCGCATTTCTTATGTGATGACAGCACAGATGTCTACAATTTTGCGAGGAGATTTTTCCCATCTGCAGTTTGTGATTGAGTGTGAAATTTATTAAAATTTCATGGCCAAATGCAAGTTATGAGCATACAGCTAACACAACTGGTTTAAATATGAAACGTGTATGTAAGTATTTATCAGACAATCAGTAAATCATCCAAGGATGTCCTTATTTCCTATCTTCTATGTGGTCGCCACTTTATGAGGCCCTGTAAGAATATGTAAAACACGTATGTGACATATCCTGTTTCTCTAAAAATTGAATATCTATTTGTAAATAACATGACAAATAATGAAGCAATACATAAACAAAGGCAATGTACTATAATTAGTAGGAAAATTGAATGAATAATCTGACACACCTGATGGCTAGAAAAAAATGTTGTCTTGGAAGAGAGAGATCTATCAAAAAGTAGGATATTAACCAGGTCTTGAAACAATGTGTAAGGCTTGGATAGGTCATTTGGATTTTTGAAGAAATTTCATGATTTTTCAGCAATTGAAACAAAAACAAAAAAAACACAAGCTGAGATGAGAAAACTGTGCTTGTACAACTATTAGAAAATTGGCCTGACAATAGTACATTTTTTCTGTCAGAGTACTAAATCAAACAAAGAACAAAATTAAGTACCAAATACAAATACTATCGAAGACTTTGAAAGGCAGGTAAAAGTATTACACTTCTAAGACTTGCCAGGTCAGGTCATAATTTATAATTTAACAAAATTTAATCAAAATAAACATCCAAGATTTGTGTACATTTGTATTTATTTCTCTGTGTGTGTGTATTTTATATTTGCCCTTTTTTATAACCTGTCAAATAACAAGGATAATGATTATTATTTAATAATCAAATTGATGATTTCTTTCTTGCTTCATGTTAAATCCTTCTCTGCAGTATATCCAGCGACCACCATAACATTTTACCATGTTTACTTTCCTAGCTGAATTCTAATTTAAAAATAGCATCAGAACATCCGATATGTGTGGGTCAAATGAAGTCAGCCTACTCAGAATTATTCTATCATCTGAAGATGCTATCAACAGTGAGCTATTGGGAAGTAGACTATTAGCAACCTTACTTAAGGCCTTTCTGCCTACTAACCAGAATCTACACTTAAATTTACTAGATGATATGAGTGTTAGTATCACCTTTTCTTGTGATTTCAATCCATTTCACTTGCCTGAGTCTATCAATGTAATCGGTTCCAGCAATTATTTCTGTGTTCCAAAATGCATTAGATAATGAATTTAAAAGATAGTTTTCTTTTAACGATTTAGTCTATTATTTCAACCATTTCATAATCTTATTCAACTTTTTTTTTTAAGATGTTGGGGGTAGGAGTTTATTAATTAATTAATTTATTTTTGCTGTGTTGGGTCTGCGTTTCTGTGTGAGGGCTTTCTCTAGTTGTGGCAAGCGGGGGCCCCTCTTCATCGCGGTGCGCGGGTCTCTCGCTACTGCGGCCTCTCTTGTTGCGGAGCACAGGCTCCAGACGCGCAGGCTCAGTAGTTGTAGCTCACGGGCCTAGTTGCTCCGTGGCATGTGGGATCCTCCCAGACTAGGGCTCGAACCCGTGTCCCCTGCATTAGCAGGCAAGATTCTCAACCACTGCGCCACCAGGGAAGCCCTCAACTTTTTTGTTGAATGGATCTCACTTTTTTCTTAGACATTAGGAAAATCATAAAGTCTACTCATTCCAAAGTGTGCCATAATTTCCTAAATAGATATTTGCTCAACTAGATTCAGCGTTTCTTTTTCCCAGAGTCATGTTTATACTTTAAGATATTTTAAAGTAGCTCAGTAGCTAATCTACCTTAAGTGGAAGCTGTTATTTATCAGATTTCTTGGTGCTGTCTCTGGTGAAACTGTAAAATTAATGACAAGATTTTTCAAAGTTCACCATCTAAGTCTTTCTGTAATTTAACAGCATTTTACATGTTGAATGTCAAAGACATATTTAGCAGCACCTGTGAGCAGTTGAGGCACAGATGCCTGACACCTGTTGGCTACAGGTTTCTGTGAGGCAAAGTAGGTCAGAAGCACAGAAGTCTATGCCTGCGCTCAGGACTTATGAAAAATTGTAGATTGTTGATGTCACTTAAATTTTATGCCTTGGGTATTTCATGCAACTATAGAAGAGAACTCTAATCGCTGAGTAAAAACAGAAAACAGTATTAGAAAACAAAATTGAGCTCACTCTTTTAAAAAGAAGCACAGAAATAGTTTGATCATGGATGAATCTAGCTGGATCCTAAATATACTGGTAATAGCAAACTATGAGTTTAATAATATATAAGAAACAGAAGGAAAATGTTCCCAGGGACCAGAAAAAGTAATAAATACCAAAACTGAAAAAAACAAAAACAAATCACCAAAAACTAAAGCCCTCTTATTTATAAGAAATATGCAAAGGTATTGACATTAGGAATTATATGTTCATCTTTCTGTTAATGAACCCAAAGATTAGGGGAAAAGGGCAAAGTATGTCTATATACTCCTTGCAGATATAAATTTGAACCTGGATATGTAGATTTTTCTGTAAGTTATGGTGTGCAATTTCATTAACCATGTTTATAAAACAATATGACTAGCCTTTTTCTTGGAAGTCATATAGTTTCCTTCATGTAGCTTCATATTATTTTATTCTTAGTTGCTTCACCTCTAGCCCAAGTACTTGAAAACACTGATGATGACCATTTCCAATGAAATGAGAAATACTGGAATTGGAAATCACTGGTGTGCAAACACATCTCTTAAAGGAATAAAAAACATTCAGCTGTGAATCACATAGATTACAACAAAAATGTTTGGGCAGGGTGATGACAGTCACACATTGTGTGGAAACAACCATATATTTTCCATGGGGGCTGACAGATGAGGCTATAAGGCAGGCTGCTAGCAGAAGCATCCACCACTGTAAAATGTTTTATAAATGCCAGAATGAACAGTTGGAGCCACAGCCACCTTTCCAAGTTAGTCCAGTTGCAACCATTTCCTAGTGTAGTATGAGAGAAACAGAAGGGATTGGCCTACCCTGCAGCTCCAGTCCTTCCTTTCAAGAGCCTGGGACAGAAAGGTTCTGGTCAGCTTACGTACTAGTAATTTTCATATACAACGTAAGGCTCAACACCAAAGTATAGACAGTATGTTAACCCTGGTCCTTAAACTATATATTATCCATCGAAGCACATGATGTTAGATGTTTGCTAACACAACACAACCTTGCCATGTGCATATTGTACATATTAAGACTATTTGTGCCCATTGAATTGCTAAGTGTGTAAAATCTGTCTTTCTCTTTTAATCTCCAATATATAAGGCTTTGATTGGACAGCTGTGTTAATTATTTGATCAACAGAAGAAGTCTATTATACTCATTTAAAAAATAATATTCCTCACTGAGTTATTATGATGTTTTTCCAATGTCTGGCTCTTCTCATGTGAATATAAATAATGTGAATTTTCCGCTTGAATATTGATATGATTTTAAGTTCTCATAGGCAGTTAAGTCATTTTAAGCAAATGTAGGAGACTAATGTTTGCTAAATGGTTTGTTATTGATTTTTGTTGTTGTTCATTTGTTTTTAATAATGAGGCGTTAGTGCATAGAATTATATGGTTTCCCTAAAGCCAGAAGTGGACTATTTTTGTGCCAAATTGAAAAAGTGAAGTTTGCAGTCTTTAATAAAATTTACTATTTTAAGAAAAAAAAATCAAGCAAAACCTATAATATAATGAAGATACTTGTTTCTGGCAGTGATTCAAAATATTTACTTTGAGTATAAAAATAAGTAAAATAAAAGGCATGCATTCAAATGACTACATAGCAAATAAGTGAAAATCCTGAGAAAGAATATCAATCTACATCTATAAAACTGGAAAACTACACAGGTGATCTTGCCATTTGGTCTATTTTCATAGCAAACACATCTAGCAACCAGATGAGTGGTGTAGAAATCTGACCAAATTTTCACATGGCTCCAATGATTAAATAAGATTTACGTTAGTCTGCTCATGTGGCATATAGCATGCTAGCCTTAGGATATTGGAACAGTGGATTTTTTAAAAAGTGGAGAGTATTATATGAATTAATGTATTATTCATGAACTAAAAAGATTGAAAAAATCAAAGAGATTAACATTTTTCCTTCAGCTATTTTTTTCTAAATACAGAAATAAATTTTTTTTGGTGCCTGTCCTTTGTTGAACTTCATTGTTACTTCTTGGGACCCCAAAGATATTTGAGACTATTATTTAGATTATAACTCTGATAACATTTGTAGTGTTGAAGAGTTGACACATGTATCAAGGCAGCTGCAAATGGAGCAGCACTCAGAGCAGTCATTTAGTGTGAGATAATATATGTGGAAATATTCTGTAAACAGTTTATTTTTTTATCCCAAGAGTAATTTATTTCCCCCTCCTTTATTTAGCTGTCTTATGCTTTGAGGAATTGGTCCAAGCTCAAGACGTGGGTTGACCTAGGCAATCATGGTCATTCATCTCCTTTGCTGATGATCTGTCAGAAACCCAGAATTAAGCCTAATGGGTGAACTCATAAATGGGTATATGATAAAATTGGGGTCAGTAACAAGCAAGTGGAAGCATACTAGAATTTTATGGATAAAAATTCTCCCTGTTAAAAAAAAAAAGTCCAGAGGAAGAAGTTGGTCTCGATTTGCTTTGCAATTTGTTGTTGCCTTATGCAAATAAAAACTTAGAAAAGGTAAAGCCATTTTACTACCAGAATGGTTAAGAGGTGGGTGATACAGAGAATGGAGAGACCTGGAATATTATAGAGAAATGGGATCACTCTGGCTGAATTAAATTCAAAGAAAGCCTGCTCTACATCTGAATTCAAATTTCATGAGCTAATTTAGTTTCTTATTTTTAATTCATTTTGAGTTTTCTCTAACTATTGACAAAAGCAGTTTAAGTAATCAATGATATAAAAATGTAGTGAATAAACATGTAGGAGCAATATGATATACCACCATGATGTTGAAATAACACTGGCTCAACTAAAATTTGAAATAGTCTAAAAGTATAATAATACATGGGAATAACATTTAATAATATTAATAGAGGCTCCAACCCAAATAATATAATCTTCTCTTCTCTGGAAAATAATGCTCTTGGATATTATAGAAATAGAGGATATGGAAAAACTAAGTCATCGTTACATTAACACTACATCTGTAGATTCTAAATCTATCTTTCTAATAAAGTGTGTAAAAAGCCCCCTCTTTTACCGTCAGTAAATATTGTAATAAAACTATAATCATGTATATGCAAATAATAATTATTAGCAAACTGATTTTAACATTTTAATCAGGAAAAACTCTTAAATATAAAACCTTCCAGCATAAAAGGAACTATCTGTAAGTTTCTCTTGAAATCACACAGAATATAAATTCACTTATCATTTTCCATTCCATCTTTCAACTATTTAAATTTTCAGATTAGATTATTGTTATATAATAGAGATCATGAAAATATGAGAGTGATAGTGAAGAATTTGAAGAATAAAGAAAATGACAGGAGAAAATTATGTTAGAATTTCCATTTTTTTATTTCTAATGAAGAAATTCAAGAAAATTTTAAGAGATCAATTATTATAATTTTAGAAATATATGCTTGACTGAAACACAGAATTTAGAGGCATTTCCAAAATGTCATCTTATATAAAGCAGTAAGAATATGCTGAAACTAAATTATCTAAATTGCTCATTCAGGATTATTGATTATGTAAGCATAAAATACTAATAAGTAATATTACATAAATAATAACTTTCAATTAATTATAAATAAATTAAATAAGTAAATAAAGTCATTATTATTATAACATTTAAAAAATAGTATATGCATTCAATCCTAAAAGTAGCCCTGGAAATTGATAGGATAAGTAAGAGAAATTCAGAAAGTTCTGTGACTTCTCCAATAATGTATAATTACTAACCGAGGCTTCTAATATAATTTTTTAAATATGGATCTTCCAATATTCAAAAAGGGAAATATTCTGTATTTACATGACTATATAAACTTTTTTTTTTTTTTTTTTTTTTTTTTTTTTTT